>NW_027103491.1:3147-82934 GCF_902728285.1 Clytia hemisphaerica
TCCTATTTTAAAAAATCATTGGAATAAATTCAAGTCTTTACTTGTGATTTCTTCAGATGAAGTTTCAGGGCTTGTGCCTTTTACAAGTTCCAAGATTCGTTTGGACAATTCTCTATTTGCTTTAGTGAATGGACTAAAATGAAAATTTAACTTTTATAAGCAAAGTGGTAATCAAATCAGGCTTTTCAACAAGTAGGAGAGTGACACAACATCCATGTAGTGAATGAACATAACATGAATGAAATGCAAGAAATCTTTACAAAATATGCGCATAATTTTTTATAGAAATCTTTTTACAGAATCATAATATAATAATTCAGGCACATAACTTTCTGCTCACCATACAAGATTGACGAACACACACCTCTTATTGAAAGACTTGCCAATCAAATAGGAGATTGGGACTGCCTATTGAATTTGTTCCTAAATAATCATTTGGTGCTTTTCTTAAAGGCCAGAATTTGGTAAACCAATTGCGGGGGGGTACTACCCTTGTCAACCGACGGGGGTGCTCCGCTGAGGTTCGAAAAATGGACCCTATGTGGGACTCGAAATTTGTGAAAAAAGTGACCCTGAATGGGACTGAAATTCCAAAATTTTCTCAAATTTTCTACTTTTTCCCCAAATTTTCCAAAAATAGGCACCCTACGAGGGACTGATTGTTTTATTTTGGTGTTTTTGCAACCTTACCTGGGACTCGTGGAGGTTAAATAAGGTACCCTGACCAGCGGAGCATCCCCGTAACCCATCTTGCCCTAGTACCCCCCCCGGGACCAATTCCCTTTCAATTTAGTTTAAATTATACTCACTTCGTTTCTGTCAATATCCAAGGTTTAAAACCTTCTTTCCCAGATTCCTCCTTCAGAGTATCACGGACAAGGGTCTGAATGAAAAAAATTTTTGTACGGTAGAAAAAATACTTATGTGGAAAAACTCCCAAAGTTTCCCCAATCTTGGTAAAAAAACAGTTGATGCTTTCAAAAATAATCCTCTTAAAAAGAAATGCCATTGCCGCACAAGAATCAATCTAAAATATTTTCTGTTCGTGTCCAGAAACCTGATTTTGAACAAGTACGAGGCCAGTTGATTCTCACATTTGTAAGAAGTTGTGTATTTATACTACTGTTAGCATGACTAGGTAGTATAAAACTTTAAAACAGTAATGCCAATCAAATTTTGAAAAATGGCTTTACCTTGATTTCATTGCTGGCAACAAATCGCTTCTTTTTCGACGTCTTGTTAGAAAGTTCTGAAACTTTTGACTGCAATAATTCATTCTGCTTTTCAACTTTAGCAATTTTATTGGTAATGTTGCTCAACATCTTCTTCATAGTGGTAATTTCTGTTAAAAAAAATAGTAAAAAGTAAAAAAAAATATTTACCAGCATTTGGCTTAAAAGATTGATTGTTAAGTTTTGACAATTTTTTGGCTGCCAAAGAAGAAAGTCCTTTATTTTGCTCTAAATTTCCTGATTTCAGCTTAATACATCTAGCCCGGGGGGGGGGCACTTAGGCAAAAATAGGTACGGGGACGTGCCGCTGGTCAGGGTACCTTTTTCAGTGTTGCAGAATTACTGATAGGGTATCTAAAATTGCAAAATCCTGATCTGACAGGGGCGCAATTTCATGATGTGTGTCTGACAGGGTCTGTTTTTGCCGTTTTTACATGCAGAGTTCTTTCGCAAATTGTTTTGACGTGGCGGTGAGCAGACCCCTGCGAGGGGCAAACAGCTTTTTGCAAATACTTATCGCACGGCCAACACAGGCGCTTTGCTGCTGTTGTCTCGCACTACACGCCCGCCATTGCGCCCTCTTAAAGGGATCGAGGCTAATTTCAACGATATCTCTATTGAACTATTTAGAATAAATGTTCAGCTGAATAGTGGTACTAACAACATTGTTTCCGGAAATTTTTTTTGAAACTTGTATTCTTTTCGAGTTCGAAATCGAAACCTTCTGAGTCTTGCGCATCTCCCACACAACATAGGTAATCAAACAAAGCAAGCTTGCTCTCGTCCTCTTTGTAAAAGCGTCGTTTTAAAGCTTATACTTGCAAAATAGTCCTTTCAAACCTAGACTTCATCAGTTCTGATTTTGAGACCCTTACCGTAGGATCACGTAAGATTCCGATTCCTGCTATAACATTCCACTTGCCACTTGAAAACAGATGATAGTTAGTTCCGACTAGTTGAAAACAATGAAACAAGTTGGCCGATTATAAAAATAATCAAAACATTACAGCACCTGACCCCGAGAATGTAGGTGAAATTTGAATCAGACCTGAGAGATGTAGATATGCATTTGAAAAAATATTGAATGTTTTAAACAAAATTTGAACTCCCAAAATCCTTTCCCAGGGGTTAGTTTCATTACTTTTGATAGATAGGCTAATTTTTTTGGTCTTTGAAGTCTCCCATTTTCGTTATAACCCCCAGAATGTAGGTTTGGAATGGCTTCTTCATAGTGCGGAAAGGGGTCTGACCCCCTCTCTTGACATCCCCCCAACCTCTAAAAATGCCTATCCCCCAAGGGTTTTGGTCTAAATCTTTTATGGTAAAAAGGTGGGGAAACAGTAAAGAAAAATTAAGTCTGGCAAATAGAATACCACTTTTTAGTGAAAATAAAGAACTTCCTTTCATGCTGACCAAATTTCATAACAGTGCTGGGAAAATAATCTACAATCTTTTAGCGCTGTGAACCCTACGTTAAGTTAGGGCCTATTCCCTGTGCCAAGGGAAGGTTCACCTCCTCCTCCTCCATAGTAAAATGTTGATATTTTTTCGATTGAATTAATTATAACAGGAATTTTAGAAATATTTTATGCCAAAACAATATTCTAAAGAGCTTTTGGTATTCTGAAAATTGGATTTTTTCGCTTTTTAACCCCCAGAATGTAGGTGAAAAGATTCGGTTGCTGAGAGCAAAATTTCAGTATTCATCGGAAAGTTTTGTTCTCTAAGAGAAATTTATACTTTAGAAATATACTCTGACAAAAAATTAATAAAGATATTAATTTTATCGTGCTACAAATGATGAAAAGTAAAAGAAAGGACGAAAAGAAGAGACAAGAAAGTTGTTTTTATTTTTTAGGTTGAAGATTCTGTGTTAAAATATGTGAATAATGTAACAACACCCCTGCCTCACAGCCCCGGTGGAACTTTTCCCACATCGGGTCAAAAAATTTCTACAAATTCCCAATGGGGATAGAAATTTATTGTTCAAAACTTAGGCAAATTTTCTGATTGGGCTGGGGTCCCGACACGTCGTAAAAGCTTAAAATGCCAACATTAATCATCTCTCAGGTAATACTTTCATGTTATGAAAGTACAACAAAAACGTTTTATATAATTTGACAGACTTTTTCATGTCGGGTTATGAAGGCTCCCAAATTGTAGGTCAACTAACCCCAAAAGGTAGGTCAAACATTTTCGTTAAAATATCTAACTTAGAACAATAAATATTCAAATGGACTATTTTCCACATTTCCTTAGTTCATTAGGAATAAGAAAATACCCTATTAATTCCAATAGATTTCGATTTAGAGAGGATTTATTTTTAAAATGTCTCAATTCGAGTAGTATCCAATCAACTTCGATTCAGATTTTCGCCTGAAAAAATCAATTCAAGCATAACTCTCGTCGTCGATTCTTTTGGTCGGTTTTCCAGGTATTGAGGTTTAATGTTTATGCAATGCTGTAGTTTTTTAGCCTGGAAATGTTGATGATATCACGTTATGCTTTACGAAAAACGCGAAAAACGTGTATAAAGAGTAGGTTTTTAACATAGAATCTAACAGGTCAGGTTTTTCAGGGTAGAATCTGACAGGGTAAGGTTTTTCACAGTAGAATCTGACAGGGTAGGTTTTTCATCAAATTTTTCTTCTGACAGGGTCTATTTTTCATCAAATTTCATTTCTGACAGGATCGACTTTTGAAACTCCAGCGGCACGTCCCCGTCGGTCGTCAAGGTCAGTGCCCCCCCCGGGACATCTAGCCTGTTTTTCAAGGGTTTCAGAGGTACAATTTCACCCCAGTAGCAATTGTCCCCTCTTTTATATTATTTTGAAAAAAAGTTATTAGGAGAGTATCAGGGAATTGACTATACACATCAAATACCTTCTTTCTGCTGACTATCTTCCCTAGAATCATTAATTGATGAGAGCTCCAATCTAGAGTTGTTATTTTCTTCATCATCACTACACGACTCCTCCAAAAACATGGATGTGTCATACTGCTTCCTTTTCTTGGCTGGTGTTGGTGTTGTCTTTGAGCTCCGTCTTGAGGGGGTGTTAGGGCTTTCAGCATTGCATGGTGTTGTTTTTGTTGTCTTTGAGCTTCGTCTTGAGGGAGTGTTGGGGCTTTCAGCATTGCATGGTTGCATTGATGGCTTTGGAGTAGAAAATTCAGCTGGCTCCATCGTTATCGGATCGTAGGGGCTTTTAGGATGGCCCTTGTGCTTTTGGAAATGAGTTAGGGAAAACTTCTTAAATGCTTCCATCTTCACTTTGGACTGCACTGCATTGACTGCTCCTGCTCGACTTGACTTGACGGTGTTCAAAGTTACAATGAGCACTGATTTGCAATTTTGGAAAAAAATTCGGCGGGAAATTGAAAATGAAAATGATGAAATTATTCAGGGGAGCGAGTTTCCCATTCTTGAATAGATATTTCTATTTCATCAGATTCTATCTTCTCAAACTTATCCCTTAGTTAGCTTTCATATAATAAATTTAACATATATGAAATAATTTATAGGAAAATACTTTGTAAAAACTAGGATAATCGTCCAGCAGAAGAATGTTTTAAAACCCCCGTGCAACTTTTTTTATCAGAAAAAATGATTGGTGTACTTGGGGGCTCAAGGCTTACACAAAAAGTTACTTTATCTTAATTTAAATCCACAAAATCGGCATACTGGAGAAGTGGGACGTGGGACGGTGGGACGCTCAGGTGGGACGCTCAAGTGGGACGGTAGTGGGGCGCTAAAGTGGGACGGTAGTGGGACGCTAAAGTGGGACGGTAGTGGGACGCTAAGGTGGGACGGTAGTGGGACGCTAAGGTGGGGCGGTAGTGGGACGCTAAGGTGGGACGGTAGTGGGACGCAAAGGTGGGACGGTAGTGGGACGCTCAAGTGGGACGGTAGTGGGACGCTCTTTTATATGTATTTTGTCTTTTTCTTTTTATAATACAGTGAAGAGGGACAGGTCAAGTACTTATAAACAATAGTCGAACGTGCGCAACGCACTGGGCTCAACTTCAGTGGCTTCAAATCATTCAAAGGCTCAATTGTAGACCCCCAGATATTCACCCAATGAACAAGTGTGCCAAATTTCAACCAAATCCGATCATTTTGGAGGCCTGTAGACTGCTCCAAAGCTTTAGCCTCGTTTTGGCAAAAAACTCGTTCCCAGGCCCCAAAAATCAAAATTTTTGAAAAAAGCATAAAGTACCCCCAGATATTCACCCAAGGAACAAGTGTGCCAAATTTCAGCCAAATCCAAGCATTTTTGAAGTCTCCAGGCTGCCCTAAAGTTTTAGCCTCGTTTTGGCGAAAAACTCGTCTCCAGGCCCCAAAAATCAAAATTTTCAAAAAATAAAAAAAACACCCCCAGATACTCACCCAAGGAACAAGTGTGCCAAATTTCAGCCAAATCCAAGCATTTTTGAAGTCTCCAGGCTGCCCTAAAGTTTTTGTGACAGACAGACAGACACACACACAGACACACAGACACACAC
This sequence comes from Clytia hemisphaerica, assembly GCF_902728285.1. Taxonomy (NCBI): domain Eukaryota; kingdom Metazoa; phylum Cnidaria; class Hydrozoa; order Leptothecata; family Clytiidae; genus Clytia; species Clytia hemisphaerica. The sequence goes on from NW_027103491.1 coordinate 8,883, forward strand.
ACAGACATTGTCAGATTGTAGCTCAACTGAAGTTGAGAATACACAGATCGATCGAAATGTTTTTGACTTTTTTCATAGTGAATGGATTATAAAATAATAACATAATCAATTTGATCGAAGCTACAAAGACACAAAAAGCTAGTCAGTCAGATAAATCAATTTCTGGCTCCTCCTCTTGGCTCTTTTTGTGTAATTCAATTGTGTAATTTACAGAGCAATTTCAACAATTCTAACGCTCTTTTTAGCCTAGAGGCTAAATGTCTAAATCTGCGAGAACTGATTTTAAAGAGTATCATATAAAAAATGAACATTCCAATCACAGGGATTTCCCCAGAGACAAGATGTTTACTTTTCGAATTCAAAATTCGAATGAAAGGAAAACATTCGAATCGACAACAAAGGGTTACACCGTCAGCATGAATAATAAAAGTATCCACATTGTTCACGTGAAAGGGAAAACCCGTGAGGTGAAACATACACGTGGCGCCCAAAAACTTCTTTCATCAAATTTTATGAAGTTGACTAGGCTAAAGATTTTTAAAGTCGCGTGTCCATCGTTGAAAGTTGTTTTTAGATTTTTATTGAGTTTTTTGGTTTTATTTTCATTTGTTTGTGCATCATGTTACCAACTCTTTTGAGCACGAAGATAACAAAAATTTTCGATGATTCAATCGAAAGGTTCACGATTAAAGACATTGATATAATACGTTATCGCAGACTTACAGTAGTGTTCTATAAATTACTAGCCAAACCAAAAGAAAAGGAGCCAGAAATTGATTTCACATTTTTCATTAAATAATTATAAAGACAAAAAGACAATATTCTAATAAAAGAGCGTCCCACTTGAACGTCCCACTACCGTCCCACTCATGCTGAGGGGAAAGCCCTTTATTACAATTAGAATGTTTTTTCATTCGAATTCAAAATCGTGTTTCTGGGGAAACCCCTCTGATTCGAATGATTACTTTGTTATTCTCAATACATATAAACTCTTCGAAATATAGTCAGGCTGCTGCTGGACCACTTTTGTAAAAACCTTAGTGTGAAGAATCTAAAACCTATTGAAACCTGTTATATATGATTAAAGGGGGTAAAAAAGTTTTACTGGCCATTAAGTTTTCCCAGATTTAGCCTAGACAAAGTTGCAAAGGATTGAAAGTGTTGGAAAATAATAAAATTGTTCTATAAATTAGACAATATGAGCCTGAAGATAAGGAGCCAGAAATTGATTACACATTTTCCGGTGTTTCTTTCTGACTCGCACGCATATTGCTTGGTAGCTTTTCGATCAAACATCCAATTTGAATATTATTATTATTCGTTTATCATCCACTATATGATAAAAAAAATCAATATATATATTTTGGCCGAAATCCTGTGTAGGTTGAAAACTGAAGAACAGATCATGTATATGTGTTTTGTGAAAGTATTCATTTACTCATATTGAGTTCTTTTTTACTCGTACATAATTATCAGAGAAGCAAAAATACAAAAGCCTTACGAGAGAGCGTCCCACTACCGTCCCACCTTAGCGTCCCACTACCGTCCCACCTTAGCGTCCCACTACCGTCCCACCTTAGCGTCCCACTACCGTCCCACTTTAGCGTCCCACTACCGTCCCACCTTAGCGTCCCACCTGAGCGTCCCACCGTCCCACGTCCCACTTCTCCAGTATGCCCACAAAATCAGATAAGCAACCACACAAAATTTATTTATTAAAAGATTTAATGTCTCAAATGATTAAAACATCAATTAAAACCTTTAAAGTGTTTAAATAGTTTAAAAGTGAAGATTATAAATACCCCCTGACAACTTTTTCGCTTGTTAAAATCGACCAATCAGTGATTTTTATACTTCAAAACCGTCATTGAGTATATCGGTATCAAAAACTGACTTCAATGTAAATCAATGTAGGTCAGAGGATCAATATCGTTCGGCTTCGCAACAATTTTCTGAACAAGCACAGCACAAGACAGAACCAAGATCAAAGACTGGCTATGTTTTTTCCAGTAGAAAGCTTATAAATATCATGGAAAGGTAAGTTAATTTGATTTCATTCTTCAGTTCAATGAAGCCCTGAAAGTCTTTGTTGTTCTTTGTTTTTTAAGTAATAAAAAGCTATTTTTTGTTGATGTTGATGAAAGTAAAGTAAAGTACTTTAAGAGAAAATCATTCTATGTATGCAAGAGTAAGTGTTTACTTAAGTGGTAAATACAAAATATACAAGTATTGATTAATGCTGAATTATGTGGTGGCTTAATTGATTATGCAAAATGATGTTGTCTTTGAAAAAAGGTCTATAATGGTAATCACCCAGAATCTTTCCTTTCGGGGTGTTATCCCCTAGGTGCCGACGCACCGGACTGTCCGGTGTATTTGTCCGGTGGCAAAAAGTATCCTTTCGCTACACCGGATGCAAGTCCGGTGTCAGTCCGGTGTTGCATACAGGGAATTTTAGACGCCAGACATTTACGAAACAAAGAATTAAGAAACACCGGTGACCGGACGCACCGGACTGGTCATGTCCGGTTTTTGATTGTCCGGTGGAAAAAAATATCCTTCTCCGACACCGGACATCCGACTTCCTTAAGTCTGGTGTAGAGATTTCCGGTGGTAAACAAAATTCTCATTTTACACCGGACTTTCGCGTGTCCGGTGTTCGTTAAGTCCGGTGCGTCGGCAGGGTCCTCATCCCCTCCCCTGGGCTGGGTGGCTCAAATTTATTTATTAAAAATGCCTAGATCTTCATTGTTCAACTTACTTTCATTCTTTTTCAGAGCATTTTTATCTGTTAAAAATTTCGGATGAGTCTGGGCGCTTCCCAGGCGGAATCCGTTACGGTATGTTTTTTATTTTGTCTAGTAGCGTCAACGGATCTAACTTGGGACAGTCTGACAAAACATGGGACAACAATTCGGCCACCATTTCACCGAACCTCCAAAGTCATTTAATTTAAATAATTTGAAAAATTTGAAAAACTGCGAATATGGCGAATCAAAACAGACTTGTTTTCAACAGAGATTTAAAACAGTAAGTAAAAATACAGTCCAGAAATCAACCATCCCATGTTATGACCACTCGTCCCAAGTTAGACTTGTTGATGGTAAGAGCAAAATTAAAGATATTTGACTTATAACTTGGTATTTTATTCATTTTGCAGCTCCCGAAAGAAATGTCCATCTTGTCCACAAACTGTATCCAAGAAAAATTACGAACGGCACTTATCGTACTGTAATGCGAGGAAAAGAAAGCAAGAAGATCAATTGTTGTTGTTGGATGATCTAGGTGATGAATCAGACTTGAAGCGGTTTAGAATTGATGATAACCCTAATTCAGACTCTGAAAATGTGTATGCTAATAGTACTATGGATGATCATGATGGATGCATGAGTGGCAATGAGGCAACAAACGATAATGATATGGATAACGAGGACTTGGTTGACGAGGATTTTGTTGATGAACAAGAATTTGATGATATAGCAAATGACTTTGAAAACCTAACCAGAAATGATGAAAATCAAAGCAGATTTTCAAGTTTTGTCTGTAAATTCCTAGCTGTCTGGCAACGAAAATTTGGAATAACCGTTACTGCTCTTGAAATGCTTTTGAAGTTTTTATCGTGTATGCTATCAATTTTAATTAATCTCTTCCCAAGGCTTGAAATAATTACTGGTTATTTGCCAACAAGTTTATATCTATTTCACAAAGCTCTTGATTCCAAAAATGAATTCATCAAGTATGCAGTATTTATAAAATGCTATAAAGTCTACCTTGTTGATGATTGTGTTGAGATGTATCAGGGTGAGTTACAATCTAAATTATGTACAAATGTTTTATTTCCTGATCATCCACAGGCAGCAAGAAGGCGTCCATGTGCTCAAAGCTTGCTAATGAAAGTTATTAGTCCATCAGGAAAAGTAAACCTCCTTCCATACAAGACGTTTTGTTATAAGCCACTAAAAGAAAGTCTTCAACAACTTTTGTCAAGGCAAGGATTTGAGGAAAAATGCTACAAATGGCGAGATCGAGCTGTTGTGGATGAAATAATGACTGACGTTTATGATGGACGAATCTGGAAACTATTTAGTGACCCAGAGAATGGATATGCTTTTTTCAACGAAGATCAAAATTTTGGGCTTAACCTTAACTGTGACTGGTTCAGTGCCTTTAAGCATGTTTCTTATTCTATTGGTGCAATCTATTTGGTGCTCATGAATCTACCACGAACTGAAAGATTTCTTCGAGAAAATTTAATTTTAGTTGGCTTAATTCCTGCGATGAACAAAGAGCCACCAACGAATTCATTCTTGTCACCATTGGTGGAAGAACTTAAAGTTGCTTGGACTGACGGTTTCAATTTGGAGAGTAACGGAATAGAGAAAAACTTCCACCTCGCTTTGTTATGTATAGGATGTGATATTCCAGCAAGTCGGAAGCTATGTGGTTTTTTAGGTTAGTTAAGTTAAATAAGAAATACACTTGGATGGTAGAATTTGCATAATTTGGCGGGGATTTAGTTTGGCGGATAGGGAAATTTTAGGCACTTGTAAATCAAAAATTTACTTTGAAGTTTACCTTAAGTGGATAAATTTTTGCGTGGATTAGTTTTTGCGTTTTTCACGAGTTTTGGCCATTTTCGCTTTTTTATATAAGAATAGTGTACTTTGGCTGAGGATCAAGCATTCTTAAGAATTTGCCAATATTCTTAACGCATTCTTACTTTTTCAGACTTGATCTTTATACAAACATAAGAAATGACCTATTTGAGAGTTATTTTTGTTACTAAATAGAAAATCACCATATTCTTATCAAAATCTGTGAAACTCACCCTGGAGGTATTCTTACGATTGGCCAATTTTCATCCTGATATTCTTATAGAAGGTATGCTTATAAAAAAGCGTGTAAAATTTTTATCCTAACTGATCCTACAGTAAAGAGATTTCTGTCAGATTTCATGAGCTATCAAAACTTTCTACATTTTAGGACACAGTGCAGTTCTTGGATGTTCAAAATGCAAAAAGAAATTCCCTGGCAAAATTGGTGAAAGGAACTATAGCGGTTTCGATAGATCAAAATGGAATCCTAGAACAAACGAAAATCACAGACGAGATATGGAGAAAGTAAACGCATGCAAAACTCCCACAGAGCGAAGTGCCAAAGAGATTGAAATTGGTTCCAGATATTCTGTTTTGTCTGAGCTTCCATATGTTGATTTAATATCCATGGTTATCATTGACCCAATGCATAACTTATTTTTAGGTAAAAATAATTGTTTTATTAATCAAAAAGAAACTCAATCATGGATTGAGGTATGCATTTTAGATCATAATTCATCATTCATATAGAACAACATTTCAGACCCAGGGGGTACTAGGGCAAAATGGGTTACGAGAATGTGCCACTTGTCAGGGTATTTTTTGGGAAAAATAGAAAATTTTAGAATTTCAACCCCATTCAGGGTCACTTTTTTCGCAAATTTTGGCATAATTTTCCAAATTTGAGTCCCATGTAGGATCCATTTTTTAAACCTAAGTAGTGCATCTCCCCATCAGTCGGCAAGGGTTTCAGATTTTAGAAATCATACAAAAACACAGCTGAAATAATGTAAAATGTATATCATTTCCTAGGTACTTCGAAATTGATGTTACGCATCTGGAAAGAGAAAAACTATCTCAACAAGAACACGTTTCCTCTTCTTCAAAGTCGTGTTGATAGTGCAATTGTTCCGAGTGAATTGGGTAAACTTCCAACAAAAATCGAGAGTGGTTTTGACGCATTTACAGCTGACGAATTGAAGAATTGGACTCTCTACTTTTCTGTTTACGCCTTGAAGGGATTGATCCCCCGTGCAGATTTTGAATGTTGGAGATACTTCGTTATTGCTTGTGGATACCTTTGCGTTCGCTCAATCTCATTGAATGATATCAAAATTGCTGACACATACATAATGCGATTTTGTAATACTTTTCAGTCTTTGTATGGTGAGGACCGCGTCACCCCAAACATTCACTTGCATGGTCATATTCAAGATTGCCTTCTAGATTTTGGACCAGTTTACTCGTTCTGGCTCTTTAGTTTTGAAAGATTTAATGGTCTACTCGGCAGTATACCGAACAATAAGCGAAATGTCGAAATCCAGATGATGAAACGTTTCCTTCGTGACGATGCGGTATTCTCGTTAACGAATGATGACGTAGATGAAAATTTGATTTTGATGAAACAGGTTTTTGATTCTGTTAAGCAAGCGAAAAACGAGCGAGGAACTTTGAATGAAATGTTATGTCAAAATTTGGTTGCATTTCAACAATTGAAATCGAGAAGTTTTCCATATGAAAACCAAGCATGCTGGATGATGAATGAAGTCGTTTCTTTTCCTAGAAAATTGTTCCGCTTTTCATTGGGCCCTGAAAGTTACTCTTGCTTGAGAAAAATGTACGTACCCGAATGACTTTGCTAATCTACTAGTCCCAGAATCTTGCTGGAAATCAACTGAAGTTTTCATTGGCAATACAATTCTGGGATCGGAAACCTCTAGAAGCTTCAAATCAAGCTTTGTAATGGCATTTTGGCCTTCAAATAATGGCGATATACAGCAGTTCAACCAAATGTATCTCAACCCAGTGCCAGGTCAAATAAAATATTTTGTTAAACATAATATATTTCTCGAAGACGTAGCATATACGCACACACTTGCCTATGTTGAATGGTATCAAAAAGCACCTGATGATTTACAATCTATTTACAGAAAACCCGTCGAGATATGGTATAAACATTTATCTTTACCCACAGGTGCATCAAGTTTCATTCCTGTCCAACGTATATTTTCAAAATTTATTTGCTTTAACACGGAGATTTCAGGCCAAGATGTTTTGGCTCTTGTTCCTCGTCGGCAAATTTCTCTAGGTTTGTAATTGTCATTAATGGGATAAACTTTCACAGGGATTAAATTTGGCGGATTACCTGCTAAATCTTAAAATTTGCGAGAAGTAATCCCCGCAAAAGTTAATCCCTACAAAAGTTTATCCAATTAAAGAACTTAAAAAGGAATAGATTTTATTTTAATATGATTTACCCTATGTGTTAGGTGCGATAAATTTTAAGGTGATCTCAAGTTGCCAAGTATTAGAAAGGCTTAATTAATGATAATTCGATGAGATTTTTCTCAATGCTTCAATATCAGTCAATATATAGTTTTTTTCTTTGTGCAAGAATCACAAGGCAAAATCGCAAGCAAAACTGTAAGATTTTTACATCGTACCTCAGCCTCAAACTTTGGTTAAAATATGGTTCTGTCGAAAATAAAAAGATTATATTTTTCTTGTCCTTGCATTCTGTTTCCATTTCTTTGTATGAGAAAGGCTGTTTGCAGGGAATTATAAACTCTTTGAGATATCTGTTGATTGTGCTTCCACGTAAAATTACTTTTCAGTTTTCAAGTTCATATACGAAACTTATTACAGTATTGAGGGTAAAATTTAGTCTTATTGTCAAGTACATTTTAAAATTTTATTTTCGTTCATTTTTTTGTTAAGTAAATTTTTTTCAGTTTTATCTTCATTTCAAATTTGAAAGTTCATTTACATACGTTACACACAGTATGACGAACACTATAATATGCGGACATCTCTGATTAGCGAACAATTCTATTTTCCCGGTCGTTCCCTATTCAAATCCCTATAAGAAAAATCAAAAGACAGGCACTCAATTAGCCGACCCTCCGATTAGCAGACAAAGTTTTAGACGAGATGACCATAACCCTCACCCGAAGTACGTCCATTTTGACTGTTTTTGCCCGTTTATTGTCATTTTTTAGGCCTGCTTTGGAAGGCTGTAACTTTTAATCGCACTACTTCAAAAGGAAATTAGACAAAGCTCGCCGATTGTGAGACTTTGAATTGCTTTTGAGTTCTCTAGATACGATCAGGTTCCAGGAAAGTGGAAAAAAAGTTGATTATTTTTTCAGTCAAACTTTAAATGCGTTTTTCTCGAAAGAAATTCTGAAAACTTTTGCCAATAATGTCTGTTGGTCTTGAAATTTTCAGCAAATGCATATTTTATTGATGTCTTTTGATTGGCCCTTTTTTTGCCTAAACTAAAACTATGTGGTTGCTTAGATAAAGGGTCAACTATTTTGAAAATCTTGAAATTTTTTGCTCTTCAAAAGTTTCCTGGCCATTTTCACCATAGCTTTCGAACCACTTGTTTGCTTCTTAAAAAAATGGGCCAATCGGTTGGAATAAGCGGATCGGGTGGAACAATCTCAAAACTTAATAAGCGGGGGGGGGGGGTTGGAATAAGAATATCCTAGGTGGAAAATTTTCGAAAAATTAATAAGCAGGGGGACGCTTGTTAAGTACACAAAAGTATGTGTGAAGTTTGAATCTGATACCTTTTAGACATTTTTGACGTCCTGAACATACTATGAAAATTTGAATAAGATTGCATTAACCAAAATGTGCGGACTGCCACGAGGCACTCTGTATGATAGTGGACATTTTTTATAAAGAAGCTAAAAAGTTGTATCCACGCGAAATTCAGCTCAAGATTTGCTTAACCAGATCAGACAAATAATCGCACAAAATCGTTGTAAGAATTTTAGTTATATCGGTAATGACAGAAAATAGCATATCTTCCTAAAACGTCGTTTACGAAAAAGCTAGTATTCGTTAAATCCGATTTGCGATTTTTCCGAGTATTCGTTGTGTCGCGTATATAAGCATATTTGACAGTCGCCCCTAACGATTATACCAAATTTTCGTAAACTCGCGATTACGCGATATATGGTGTTTCGAACTATCGACTCGTAAATTGGTATTTTCGCGAAAATATTATCGATATAACTAAAATCGATTTACGATGAAACGAAAATAACAAATGTTCGCTAAGGTGCGATTGCGCTAGCTGCATATTTCATGCAGTGTTCATTGGTTGTCCAGTTGTCGTTTGACTTAAATTTTGTTGTTTTGTGTTTGTTAATGTAGGTGTAGCTTGCAAAGATCCTAATTCCCTCTTCATTATATACTTTCAGGTTAGTTGCCATCATACTGTCCAGTAGCTCTAGATCAATGGATTATTTTGTGGTTGGTACGAAATCTTTGTAAACACTGACAAAGTCTGCTAATATGATAAGTGAAACCATATTTAACTTAAAGGAAACAACAGAATGGAATAATTCAATCAAATTGATGATGTGTACCTAACATTTAGTTTCTTGGAAGTTTTTGGATTCAAAATTTTCCCTGTAAACTGGATATCAATATTTGTCATGTAAATCATCTCTGGAAAGTACATCTTGATTTGATTTTGACATTTAATTGCCAATGCAAATGAATTTGGAAGCATAATGTATATATTATATAGTATAAAATTTATAAGGGGGGGGCGTACGGGTTTGTCGGTGTGTCGGTATTGACCCTTTTTTGTGTCGGTGTTTCGGTGTTTTAAGTAAAAAGTGTCGGTATTTCGGTGTTGGACATGCCTTGCGGTGACGGTAAAATTGATTTTTTGGGTCGGTATTTCGGTGATTCGAGAAATACTGGCGGTGAATCTGCATATTTCAAAGGATCTCATAAAGTTTTTGAATCTGCATTTCAGCTATTGAATATCTTATCTATACAAGAATTGTAGCTATGACGATGAGTAGAATTGTAGCTATAATATAGCTATTTTTGGTAGCTACCCTGTCTCATCCTCTTTTTAAAATTGAGTGCATAATGCTGTTTCTTAACCACTTCTTTACGGGAAATGTGCACTTTAAAAAAAAAATCATAGTAGTGGGCAACAGGTAAAGAAAGCCAAGTTTGCAGAATTTCTCGAGGTCTCGAATGCAGCACTCGTCAAAAATCAACAATCGTTAAATTCTTTCATTTTACGGAATAATCCATTAACTTATGATTTAGATGCGTTTTTCAGCATTTCTGGCACCTTAAATTTCAAATTTTGCCTCCTCGGGCCAAACCATGGTCGGCCCTCGAAAAATATCTCATTTGCCTTTCAATATAAAATACTTCCTGTGGTCCTCCCCTTGCAGAGCTCTCTTTGTAGGCTTTCAATACCAATTTAGTTTCAGCCTAAATCAAACGAACTATTTATCTGGATGGCGCAGTAAAATGACTAGTTTTGTGAATAAAAAGACTAAAGAGAGCGTTTTTAGCCAAAAGAGATTTCCTGAAATATTTTTCTGTCGGCGCAAACCATGCTTGTGCCTTCTTTTACCCGCGTTGCTTTGTTTCAATCGGTTTGCGACCCTGTCTATGGTTAAAGCGTTTCAAAGACAATGTAATGAGAAACATGCTAAGGCTTCAGGGGTTTCCACCCGTGAATGATTAGAAAACCCATTTCTTGGGATTGGGAGGGGTTCTCCGTTATAATGTCATGCCGTGAATAAATCACCAAATGAGAGATTACCAAAAAGATCGAAACTTGTTGATGCTCGCTGTGGTTTTTGTGGTCTTATGCTGACTAACTTTCTCCTTTTTAGGAGCTCTTTTAGAGCCACTCTATACACACATGAGGCTCTTTGCTTATTCTGCAAAAGCATAACATTATTCACGCTACTGCATTAAAAACACAGACACTTTATTTCAATTCTTATTCATCTCTTAAAAGTCAAAACATTGCAAACTTTCGTTGAAATGTAATTTTAGAAAGAGAACATTCTATTGTTTAATTGAACAATGAAATGACGTTGCGCGCGTTCTTTTCTTTTGATGATTGGTTTAAAAAAGTGCTATATGTATAAAATGTCAGCATTTTTTAAAACAGCAATTCAGACCTCGCTAAAAAGCGTCAATGTGGCTTTAAGCTGGTTTGACCTTTCTCACACCAAAGTTTTTGCCTGCGGCGCCAAAATTTCAAAGAACCCGTTTCTTGTTTCCGTGCCCCCTATTCCTGCCTCTTTTTAGCCATTGGTGGAGAAAAAACTAAGACCAGCGGCGTAAAAGCTCAAAGATTATCAGGTAATTTTCTGAGAATTTTAGAAAACAAAAATGTTGTGTAGAACAAATCGCCTTTTATTTTTGGTGCTAAATCGGTTTAATATGGGGCGTTTTTAGACAGATTGAAAGTTGAAAAATTTTCTGTCGGCGCAAACCATGGTTGCGCCTCCTTGTCCAGAAGATTTCTACATTTCAAATTACAAGGAAATAAATATCAAGTTATCATTACCACCATCTTCGTATAAATAAAAATTCCAAGTTTCTTAACTCAAAGATTCCGGGCGCTACTTTCAACCATTCACTGCTCTTACAGTTTATGTCACTTAATGATGGAGGGCGCAAATAAGGACAAAAAATACCAGGGGCGCCTATTTCATAGTTTGCACCATCGAGAAAATTAAGCCAGGTCGCTACTGAAAAAGAGCTCTTTTGCGGCGCCCTTTTCTAACGGTGCTTTCGGCTAAGGTAGATTTACTCCTAATAACGTTAAAAAAGATCTCATTTAGCTAAACAAGAGGACAAAAATGGGAAAATTTTCTCCGTTTGCGCAAACCATGGTTGCGCCTTCTCCTCCATTACTTTATACATTCCGATATCTCTTTTGTTCCCTCGTTTTTTGCAAAGATCTTTTAAATGTTTTTCTTCAAAGTCAACTAAAGTAAGCACTAAAGTAAAAATAGCACTTTAAACCCTTCAAAGTGTTCCCTAAAAATTCTGGATTTGTTTATCCACTAGTCGTTGAAAAACTGAGCTTTAAAGATTTAAAACCCTTGAATCGGCGATAGTTTTCTCCAAGAAAAACTGAACTAGTGCACTACTACGCTCATGAGATTTTGCATTCGTACTAAGAATAAAAATCTTAGGTTTGCTCTAAAAGACGTCGGTGTCGGTGTTTTAGGAAAATTTTGTCGGTATTACGGTGATTTAAGAAAAATCTGTCGGTATTTCGGTGTTGGCAACCCTCGTACGCCCCCACTTATAACACGGCAACTGAATTTTGATACCAAACATAAAACATGCTGCATTATGGGGGGGGCGTACGGGTTAGACGGTGTGACGGTATTAACCCTTTTTTCTGTCGGTGTTTCGGTGTTTGAAGAAAAAAGTGACGGTATTTCGGTGTCAAACATGCCATGCGGTGACAAAATAGAAGATTTTACCAAATTTTGCTGTCGGTGTTGACGGTAATCCAAGAAATATGCGTCGGTATTTCGGTGTCTACGACCCCCGTACGCCCCCTTCCATTATGTACATAATGAATAAATGAGTTTCTGATGACATATGGTTTGTTTTCAATTCGGTGTGGGGGCTTTTTACCCCTGGTACAAGATTCCCTGCTTGATTTGGCAAACAGTTCCAAACGAGACACCAGAATGGGGTTAGACTACAATTTCAAGATGAACCAACTATAGAGATTTCAGCTTCAGTACAAATTCTAGTTTTTGGATACTTGAATGCATCAAATTAATCAATTTTCTAATGAAATACTCTTTTCTTGAGCAGTCTGAATAAAATAGTTTTGCTCTTTTTCTCAAAATTTTCATTTGAAATGGCAAAAGGCTATTATTATTATTAATCTGCTTGAATTTATTTAAGTCACCTTTTGGCAGCAATAAGATAAATAAATTTGGCAGCAATAAGAATCAAAATTATATTAAAATTTTTTAGACAGTTTAGTAAATATTATTATTATTGTTATTGCTATTATCACGATCAGATAAAGATTTTTGTATAATTCTTTAATCTTTTGTGTTCTATTGTATCATTTTGCAAAGTTGTAAAGTTCAAAAGGTTCTTAAAAAAATTCATGATAGTTATGATTTTTGTCATAATTGCCAATGTTTTACACCTCCTTTCTCTTTCCTTCATTTTTTCCATATTTTAGAGGCCACTCTTTTTTTGGTTCTTAAAATACTTTAACCCAAAAAACTATCTTAGTTTTACCAGCTTCATTTTGTGTTTAAATGAAATGAATTTTAATTCTTTACCTCTGGTTCATGGTACATTGGGCATAAAAAGGTGGCTGTTTCAGCCAATCTAGAGGGTCGAAATTCAAAAATTTTCTGGCCCGTCCATGGTGGGCCCTCCTTAGACACTATATATAGCTGAATCACTATATATAGCTGAACCTTTTTTGCAGGGTAAAAAAACCCTACATACACCCCTGGTCTGAGTTATCTATCGCAAAGTGACCAGGCTCTCCAACAGCAATTTTGTACGGGACAAATGAACCATTACTTTCTTTCATTCGTTCATATACAGCCGCAGCGATATCATTTTCAATACATTTACAATATCATATGGTATTGACAAATCCAGCTCAGAAAGGGTGTCGATAATGACTGTTGATCTCAATCTTTGGTGAAGGTATAGACCTAACCCAACAGCGAAAGGTGTCTCGGGGGAGAACTTTGACGTTCTAAAATTATTTTCAGTGACATGGTTTACTTGTCTTTTGGTCTTTAATGATTTAATTATTACCTCTGATATATTTCTTACTGATATGTCGATCGTCTCTTGTTTCTTGGGATATCGATCAATTTTGGTTTTAGGTCCTAAAATGACCCATTTAATCAAATTAGTAAGAGATTCAGGGATAGTGTAAGTTTCGTAGTCCCCTTCAAACAGCCAAGGTTCCATTTTCAAAAGATCTTGTCTTACCATCGACGCTGGACCGAACAATTGTTTATATTCTTCGAAGCCTCTTTTAGACTCTCTCTCGTTTTGGATCGCCTTATCTTGTGTTTGTTGGGAGCAAACAAGCTCGGAGTCTCTTCTCGAATGTGGACGTGAGAAAACGACATTCTCGACATTCAACATTATAAGGGTCTTTAAGTACCGTTTATAATTTTGATGTTCTGAATTTCCGAGAAGATTGTTGTACGTTATATTCAATCCTTTCATGTCCATGATGTCGCCTACTTTGTGCATTTCACGAACAATGTTAATTATCTCAAGGTCAGCTTGTATCACGTTAGGATCGTCAATACTGACTGTATCGTCGATTTTGTCTTTCTCCTGTTTTGTTGCTTCCCTCTTCAATAATACGTAACATTTCAAGTGATAAAGTACGTCATTAGAAACTGTGTCTGAGGCGTCAACAACAGTGTTTAAACGTATGGTTAACGGCTCATTGTTTGTAAATCTGGCACATTCAAAAAGCCGTTTACCTGCTTCCTTCGTTGCAACGTAATGTAATTTCTCGCCTGGTTTCTGACAAATAACACACATGGATTTATCATACAGTTCAACACCTGATCGAAGTATTTTTGGCGCTGGTGGACTTACAATTTCTTCAGCTCGGATTTCTATCTCTTCGAATTTTTCTGGCTCTCTACTTCTCTATGAACAATTCCTATAGCTTTTAAGGTTCGTCGAGTGACACACACCTTTGTAACATTCACGGTGGAAATATGTGTTTTTAATAGAAATTCTGGTGATTTTTCCTTCAAGCTTGTATACACAGGACCGTATCTGTCGTGACTTAACTTTGACCAATCTTCAAGAAACTCCAATAACTTTGTAAACTGTTCAATCTTTGGATTCAAAGGTACTGTAGCCTATGAAAGATAAAATTCAAAGTAATAGCTAATTTTGCTTCTATTTACTACTTTCATAAATTAAGGAGAACCAATTTCTATCAAACTAATAAGCTAATTCTAGTTATAAGATAAGTTCCTAGTTATAAACTATTGATTATTACAGAAACACAAACTAAATATATCTTTTTCTTATCTTCTTGACAAATGATACACATGCTTCTGACTTATAGTCTATTATCTGGCATATTATACATTTTCTTTCTTTTTACTTTTGGCACACTAAAATCAAAAAGATACCTTCTAGTTAATTCGAAAATTTATTTTGTCGAAACATTCGTGTCAAAAGGAGCTTAAACCTGTTTTTCCTATATTTTTGCTTGTTTAGTTGTCAATACCTGAATACAATCGAAAATTTTGAAAAACATTCGAAAGTTCTTTTAAAAAATTCGAATATGTGTTAAGAACCTATTTACATCGAAAAAATGCGGGCTGAAATCTGTCATACGATTATTGACGGAATGAATATAAGCGATAAAAAATCAATTTGGTCTGTAAAATGAAATAAAATCTGGTCTGTAAATTATACAAACTACTTTTTGAAATATATTTATCTTTGAAATTGTGGAGAATGTAGTTTTCCTACTTTATGCCAAATTTGGGGGCATTTGAACAGTTATTTCACAAGTTTTTACCGAATTTTACTTCAAAAGACGGGGGTTCAGCTTGATTTTGAAAAAAGTTATATCTCTCTTAAAAAAACCCATCTATTTTTTGACCCACTACCTTTAAAAGTATTTTAAAAATGCCTTATAAATATTTTTTTGAGGAACCTTTTCAATAAAAGGCTTTTATTGGTGATTTAGTATTGGACACGACCCCCGGTTTTGTAAAAAGCGCAAAACCTCTGTATCTCAAAAAATATTGATTTTTGAGGTATATTTGTGATGTTTTTTGGAATCACCAGGTAAAAACCTTTCATTTGAGCCATATTTGAGAATCTAGTTTTCACTTTCATTTTCGACCCCCAGTAAAAGCGATGACGTCACATGGGTCAAAATCAATTGGTCAAATTTTTTTTCACCACTCATTTTTGTGATCTTAAGGACCCGAATGATCATTTCAAAAAATGAGTTTGCTTTTAACAAGTCTGTGTACACGAAGAATGATTTTGGAACATGGTGGCTCTCACTATATGACTTTTTGAAAGTTTAGGATGTCATAACTAAAAGTGGTAAAGAATAAAATCCAGTTTTACAAAAATATCACTAATTCACAATAGTTTTCATACATTCATGCAATCAAAAAAATAAATCATGCAATGACTTCAAACACCTTGAAACATTCCAATATTATAAGACAGCGATCACGAACCTTTCCATGCATTTCATTTTGCCAGGAACATGTTTAAGAATTTTGAGGAAAATGCTGTGAAAGAGGTTATTTTATTTGGAAATTATTTAATGTGTTTGAACTGAATAATGACCACCCGCAGCAGTGAATTTGAAGGTTCGGTGAGGTGGTAGTGGAATGGCCGTCCCATGTTCTGT
The DNA here is from genome assembly GCF_902728285.1 of Clytia hemisphaerica. Classification (NCBI taxonomy): domain Eukaryota; kingdom Metazoa; phylum Cnidaria; class Hydrozoa; order Leptothecata; family Clytiidae; genus Clytia; species Clytia hemisphaerica. Next base: position 24,909 of record NW_027103491.1, read on the forward strand.
AAGATAGTCCCAAGTTGGAGCAGTTGACGGTAAAAAGATAGGTTAAAAATAAAATGGAAGTATATTTTCTGATTTCTGCCTTAACATGTAAAAGTTAATGTCATTAAGCATCACATGTCACACTCAAAACATCCCATGTACCACCAAAACATAGTAACAATTTGTCCCCCTTCTTGTCTTGCATTATATTATACGTAGCTACATAATATTAATATTGAATCTTGATGGGAATCTGGTAATGTTTGCGTTTGCATGATCTCAAACTACAACAAAGTCTTTCTTATGTTGTGTTGAATAATAGACCATACCATTAAGGTCCATTAAAAAATAATGTGTCTGTTCTTCGCAGCCTACCTCAACAAATGTTACTGACCACAATCTGCCAATATTTGATGGCGTATGTATGATCTTTTTCGTAAAAGCGTTTACTCAAATACGTTGAACTGTGAATTGACAACATGACAAAAAAATCATTGTTCGGCTGAATGTAAAGTTTAACCATGACATGATATTTCCAATGTCTATATGTTGAAATATTTCGAAATCCAAATGTTGCTTTAAATCTGACTTGACTGATATTTGGTTTGATCTCAAGCCATAAAAATAGTTTTCGATGAGATCAATTGATGTAATAGGAATGGTTACTCCAATCAATTGTCACTAAAATGTGCCATGCAGTATGGATGCCACAAGGTAAACAACCATCTGTCAGACCATTTATCGAAAATTTCAGTTGACAACAAAAGAAAAGCCACACATTGTCACATTAGCAAGTGGATGCTAGGACAGCTCTCCTCTCCCAGAGAAAGTGGTAAAAACCCCAAGAATGATACTCGAGTAAAATTTCCAATAAGTGTGAACAGCAGCAACGTTATTTTACAAGTAAAAGATGCTAGATCGTTAGTTCTGCGATGAAGCGCTTGCTCTCTGTGAGACACCTTTCTCTCTTCCGTAGTGGCCTTCATTGACTGTCAGACTTATAAACTCTATCACACATTACAAATAACGGGCAAACATCGTGTACGTTTGAAGTGCGTGAGCGGCAATAAATCTAAAGTAGCTTTTATTCTATTCATAACTTTTTAGAATGCCTACACCGAAAAGTTGGAAGTGCTCAAACTGTCCGAGCTTCCGAACACTCCGGGGCTAAACGACAGTATGTGCCGCGCAAAATCTGTTTTCAAAATCGTACCCTTACAGTGTAGTTCAATATGGCTGAAAAGGTACCCTTTCAGTGAATTTTCTCATGATTTACCCAACCCTTATAGTGCACTATACTTTTAAGCTGTAAATCTGCGTGAAAAAAGAAGCTTGGGAAATTTTTTGTTCCAAAGAAAAACTGAGAAAATAATTCTTGTCAGCTGTAATCATCAGACAATAGAAACATTTTCAAACAAACGAGAAGTAAAAACCTTTCTTTTTATCAATTATTTTGAATTTGTTTTAAAATTCGACCCTTGCAGTGCAATCTCACAGAAACACACCCTTACAGTGCATTTTGGGATGCTGAAAACCCCACCCTTAAGCGCGGCACATGACGTAGGCCAGATCATATGAGTGACCCCCCCCCCCCGGATTTGAAGACTTGGATGCATCATATACGTTCAGTTCACTGTTTTAATCCAAACTATGTGATACAATGTCCTGTTGATTGTCTTGCACGTTATCGTAATTATCACTCGTTTTCTTAGATATAAACACGTAAAGAAGCATCACAGAAATGAATATGACGAACACAAAGGCATCCCTAGAGCCATCGAACATGTTGCGAATAACGATCTGGCTGACACTTTAGAAACGGAGCCGGCAAATTACACAGATGAAATACAAGAAGAAAGGGTTGATGTACCTCTTAATTTTGATCTTATGGCAAGTAATTAATTGTTTGTTTCTATCGAAATTGACTTATCACACAATGTCTTTTTCTATTTTTCTCTTTATCGTTCATCTTCATGAAAATAGGTTGCATTTTTATCTTACTGCCAAGGGGTTTGTGGTTTTCCTTCCTTTTATCTCGGTATACCGCCTGGTCACTACTCCATACTTAGACCCGTACGGCCCCCCTGGGCGGTGGTACTACCATTACGCAGTCTCAAATATACAAAATAAAATCATACTTCCATTCATTTGTTGTCATTGGAATATATATAAAATGGTAGGTATCCTTACACCCCTTCGCATTTTTCAGTGAAATTAATCGCAATAAAACATTTCAAATTTTCAGAGAGCTCAAGAAGAAACTCCTCAAAACACCGAAGCAATGAAAAGAATGCTCCGTTATTCATTTTGAAAACAAAGGAAACAAATAAGCTGACTCAAGTGAGTACTGAATACCTCTGATTCATTTAATCTAACCATTTGAGGAATATCAAAAGTTTTAGCTACCCGAAATTTTCACTGTTCAGAAAGTTCAGGATAAGGGTTTTTTTAAATAACACGTTGTCTTGGATGCCTGGATTGTAAATTTTGGTTATTATAATTGCTATAGCAACTTATTTTATTCATTGTCGAGATGTTGGAGATGGAGTCTTTGCAGCAAACGGGGACAATGAAGGCCAACATCAGTGGGGTGGATTTAAAGAGGGTTTCGGAGTGGCCTTTCAAAAGTGCCGACGTTGCTTATGTAACTTTGATCCAACGCAGCAAAATTTCCGAGAGAGTGATTTTGATGCGCGCACGGAGACTAATTACAACGCACAGTGTATAATAATAATAATAATTTATTTACAACCACCCATTACTGGGTAAGGTTGGACATAGAGTCATGACTCTCGCGCATGAGGCCTATTCACTTCAGAGAGTTACGACTCTATGTCGAGCTATCAAAAAAGAAAAAAACTTCAAAATTACTTTTTCTTGCTTAAGGCAAGAGTAAAATATTGGTTTAATGAAACATTTTTAAACTCCATAGCTTGTTCAAGTAACGATTTCGTTGGCCGACCTCTTTTAGTGTAGTGATCGTTATTGAAAGTTAGTAATTTGACAGTTCGTGTTACTGACATACGAATGATATGACTAACGTAATGATGTTGCTGAGATTTTATAAAGAAGCTAACATCAGATGTTCCACATATATTATGAGGTTGATTGTTGTTAATTGCATATCGATAGTCATTAGCATCCGGATTCACAAATCTGAATCCACCACGAATCATTCGACGGAGGAGTTTTCGATACACAACATCCAAACGGTCAAATTGTTGTTGGGTCAGATTCCAGTTCTGACAGGCATATACTAGCCTACTTCGCACAAAGCTGTTCAGGAAAAGTATGCGAGTTTTCAGATTGATTCGAAAATTCTGAATTAAATTTGACATTTGTTGAAATTTATTGTTAGCAAGCTGGATGCGGTGGTTTATCTCCTTTTCACCAGTGTTCGGCTGGTTACAATCGAGATAGGCTCCCAGGTATTTGAATTCAGAAACATTGGCTAGATGGCATTCGTTTAATTCGACAATTGAGTTTGGATATGGAGAATCTACTGGATAATTGAGAATAATCGTCTCTGTCTTTTGAGCATTGACAGATAGACCGAACTTGACGAAAACATTATCAAGAAGAGTTGTTGCAATTTGTAAACTATGTTGATCTTTCAAGAATAAGACTAAATCGTCGGCGTAACCGCTCCAGGGTAATATTGATAAGTTTGAGAGATTAATGTTCTTTTTACGAGTCGATAATCTCTCTGCTCGCGAAAGAAAGCTAGTGCTGATTTGGTATTTGTGATCAAAGAACTAATATAATCATTTAAGTGTGATTTCTCGAGTGTCAGATGCATGACGAAATCGAGATATAAGTTGAACAAAAACGGGCTTTCTGGTCCACCCTGGCGGACTCCAGAAGATGTTTGGAATAATTCTCCTTCATAGGTTAGAGAGGTGTGTTGATTAAGTTTTTCCAATATCATGATCATAATCGGTGACTTTTTGTCGGTGAAACGAAGACAAATTGTATCAAACAGCCATTTACGGGGTATATGATCGAAGGCGGCTGAGAGATCGACAAATAATAGATACAACGGCTGTTGTTTTCGATGACTGATTTTGTGTATTCTCTTTACTGTGTAAATCCCATCAGTAGTGCCACGGTTTGGACGGAACCCGTTCTGTTCGTCGGTTAGTTGACATTCGTACCAGTCGCGGAGTCGGAATAAGATGATATTGACAACGAGCTTACAGATAGTAGATCTGATACTAAGACCCCGATACTTTGATGCGTCCTTTTTTGACCCTTTTCCTTTCCAGAGTGTTCTCAGATGGGAGTTACCCCAAGCGTTCGGTAAATCTAGATTTTCCCACAAGTTGTTGGTGATTCTTTGGATTACTTGAATCATTATCGGATGTGAACATTTCTTCAGTAGCTCTGCTTCAACGTCATTGCTTGCTTTATTATTTTTGAGGAGACGAATGTGTTTTTCTATTTCATCGGCTGTAGGTCGGAGGTCGTTGATGACAGTACTGTCAGAAATTTTTCGAAGTTCCTTAACAAATTTCGGAAGTGTCTGATTTATTTCCTCAGGTGACGTATCAATTGATGGGTCAGTAGGGTTGAAATGTTTCTTAAAGTGTTCTAAGAGTTTATCGGTTGGGCAAGCATTCTTTGTTGGTTTGAGGGTAGTTTCCTGTCTTTTGGCACGATGGAATAGCTTTTCGATCTGCTTGTTAATAACAAAAGTGTTCATTTTCTCAGTATGGATATCGAAAATGCCCCGAACAACTCTGTCAAATCAAAATTGCAGGCAACATACAGTCTGAATAAGCGAAAGTCCTTTGTGTATGCTACCTGAGTTCGAAATCACAGCTCAACGCGCTCAAGATGTTATGCACACCCTTCTGGAAGGTTCCGTGCAGTACGAGCTTCGCCATTGTTTCCATGGCTTATAAGCAGGTCCTAGGTCCCCCTAAGAATTTAGGTGCCCCCTAGGATTTAGGTGGCCCCTATTGGAAAAATATTCTAGGTGGCCCCTAAAAGTTCAAAAATCGAAAAAAGCTAAAAATTGAAATCGTAGATATACTTTTAGAAAAACTTTCTTTTTTGTCAAGTGTAATTAAATACAACAGTTTTAAAAATAGCTACTTAAAGGCAAACAAAAGAAAATAAAGTTTATCACTAAAGTTTTTTATGGAAAAAGGTTTGCGAGAGGTTTCAAGGTTTTGTAAGTTGGGGTGAAAATCCCTTGCCAGACAGTTATTATCTATTCTAAGCAGTGTAAGAGACCAAACTTTTCAGAATTGAGCCACCGTGTTGATAGCAGAGTATTGATACATTGCTTATTTAAAGGAATGGCCAAACTATAGTCTGGTAGGCCGCTTACAATATCTCTTTTTTTGGAAGTATTTTAATCGTTTCGCTGTCTTTTCTCCTCTGACCCCATCAAAGCCATTTGTGGTTCCTCTCTTAGACATACTGGATATTTATCAAATATTTTTGTTACATATCTTAATTACTACTAACATTTCTGAAAAAAAATAAAGAGTGTTAAATTATCATTCATAATGCGAAAACTTTTTTCTGTAAAAGATTTTTATTTTTGTTTACATTTTGAAATCACAATGATGATTCGAATTTCAATGCAACATCTTCATTTGAATCATCCAACAACGATAGCTGTGTGCAGCGCATTGTGCTAGCAAATGCAATGCAATGATTTCATTTGAATAAATTCATCTTTTTTAAAGAAAGTTTTTGCAAACACACAAATTTTGAAAAAATGTACTCAATCAGGATTTAGCCCCCAGTTCATTATGTAAAATATTAGGTCCCCCCTAGCTCAGTAGGTGGCCCCTGGCCAAAGACTATTTGTAGGTACCAGTTGCCCTGAGACCTTTTAACCCCCCCCCCTGCGAGCAGGGGGGGTGAAGCCATGGTTTCGTGAAGTTGTTCGTGGAACATCATCTCATCCTTAAGGATTTGAATTCATGTATCCTGACGTTCGATTTTGGATAATATTCGGAACAGTCTGATAATTTTTCACAGATAAATGAGAATGTTTTTACACAAGAGAGCTACAAAATGAAACTGAATGCTGCTCAATCTAGACTCTTTTTGAGAATAATTCCATTTCTTCTTTACCCTTTTGTTGATGCAAACCATGAAGTTTTGAAGTTCATCGCTGAAATGTCCTGTATTGTAAACATGCTTTTCTCCCCCATTGTCTCAGAGGAGGACCCTGGAAGCCACTTGAAACAATTCAAAGAGCCCCCCCACCCAGTCGACCCTCAATTCACGTATTCACGCACAAAATTTTTCCAATTCACGTATTCACGCGCGAAAAAAACCATTTTCACGTTCACGCGCCAATTTTGCTTTTATATCTTTGGTCAAATCGATTGTGACCTTATTAATTTCCTTTCCTTTCCTTTCCTTTCCTAGTTTCCTTTAAGCAGTTTGGCCTATTCTTATGCCAAACATTTTCGTCAATATGAAGTTTTCTGCAGTTTTGTGACCTTATTCTCGATCCATCTTTTACATCTATTTGAGCTTAAATAAAGCAATGTTTTAGGTCTGCCGCGCCAAAGTTACAAAGAACTACCCTCTTATTTTAGGGTGGGCTTTTGGTGTGGGATTTTTTCCTCGCAGACCCTTAAGAAGTCTTTTTTAATTTTAAATCGAGGTTGGGGCAATCATGGTTTGAGAAGCCGTATACTTCAAAACAAGCTTCGAAGAAGTGGAGCGGTAGTACAACCAGAGGACGCCAATTGCAATGTTTAAGCCCTCTCTGATGGAAGGAAATGTATGGTAAAGAAAAACGCGAGCGAAGCGAGCGCGAAATTTTTCGAAATTTTATTTTGTTTGGTCACACAATTCTTTTGGAAATTTTGATTTTATTTAGCACTGACCATTTGTTGGCAGAAATCGGTTACGACGAGCGACGTACCTGCCTTACCCGGTGCGGCGTTCCAAGAGTTTCGCTCAAGAGAAAACTTTTGAGATTTAGAATGTCTAGATTGCTTGAAAACGCATCATGTGCATCCATTATCTATGAGGATTACTTTTTAATTGTTCGATGTTGCATGTATACAAAATGTTTTAGAACTACCTACTTTTGCAAATTATTGAAGGAGCAAAAATCCTCTAACTAAGTTAACGCGATATCATTTTGTGTATTGTATTGTAGTAGAATATGAGTGACTACGGAGACGGAGACGACCATTATTAAAGGTTGACCGAGAAAATTTTCTCTTGACTTTTTTGGCTAAAAACGCTCTCGATGCACAAAGATTGTGGTTAAAAATGAAAAAAACACGCCCTCAGAAAAATGACAAAAATATTTCTTTAGATATCTTGATGATTTTAATGTTATAAAGTTTTGATTATTTTGAATGACTTTACCATGACAATAAGTTAATATGACAATAAGTTAATCCAAGACTATGCGAGCGAAGCGAACAAAGAAAACTTTACAGATTTATGTCTTAGATTTTTAGAGTTTCCTTGTGTTTTAGACAATGATTTGCTTTTCACGTTCACGCTAAAAATCTCGATTCACGAATTCACGGTGGAAAAATCTTATTTTCACGTTCACGCTGATATCTCAATTCACGTATTCACGCGCTAAAAAAAGTCCAATTCACGTATTCACGTCAGAAAAAAGGCTCATTTACGTGTCACGCTGAGCCCCTTCAAAGAACTTTATCCTGAGCAGAACATAACCCCCAAACAACATTACACTATCCACATGCCAACAATGATTAAAAAATTAGGTCCACTGATTCGGTATAGCTGTTTCAATTTCGAATCGGCGCACATATATATTTTAAAGAAATAGCAAAAAAAAAAAAAACTTTAAAAACATTTCACAATCTCTTGCTAAACGGGGTAAATTCTTACAGACATGCAATTTCGCGGACACGGAAGAAAATCCAAATGGGCATCCAATATTTTCAACAGAAAAGAAATTGGGACCTTTAACCTCTGTTAAAAAGGAAGAGCTAATTGAAAAGATAAAAAGGATGGAAATTCTTCCAGGTACCAGCATCGAAATTTTCCACTCTGCTAACTGGGTTAACTGGGTCCAATGGCACGGAACAAGGTACTCAAAACATGCCATCGTTATTTTTGACGTCACACCGAACAAAGAACCAGTATTTGGCGAAATCAAGAAAATATTTGTCATCTCTGACTTCGTATATTTTGAGCTTGAAATGTTCCATACACTAGAATTTAATGATATGTTTCAGTCATATGAAGTGACTGGAAGTGATACAATTAAATCATGAAGAAGTAATAAAATGCAGTGACGGTTTGGTTGATTTTAACGTTTACCATATTAAAAGGTAAAGAAATAAATCTTTCATAGACCATTCATACCTTTAAAATATTATTTGAAAGACATTCTTAATTCTCATTTAAAACATTGTAACCCTTTATCGTATTAATTTTTACACAAATTTGTTCTGACTTACCCTTTTTGTAAAATAAAACAGTTTATTATATACATGTAGGCAAAACAGCCATTGAATAATTCCTGATATACCATGGCTATTATACCACGGTAGAATTTTTTTTTCACATTTGGCATTCAAAGTTTGATTTTTTTGTCGCTCTTGTTGTTATCAAAGAAATTCATTAAAAAAATCTATTGTGATCTCCATGAACAATTTTATGACTCAAAGTAATTAAGAAAATCTTTAAAAAAGAAAAACGTTCGATTATGGGAGTGTTTAATGTGAAACGTTCGACTATTGACACAATTAATGTTTTGTTTTTAGCTCTAGGTATATGATAAAACATATATTCAATAGGTTTTCGTTGGTTATTGGATTTATTAACCCTCTGTGATGTATATTCAAGTTGAATATTACATCACCTCGGGTTAATAAATCTCAATAACCAACTTTTACCCATTGAATATCTGCTTATTATTCATCTATTTCTGCTAACATATTTTACTATACAAGAAAATATCACTTGTTAGAATTGAATTTATGCTTCATTCCTTCTTTTTGATCTCTTGCTTTTTTCATAAATGAATGTCTTTTCCTTGTTTTAAGAAAACTTCACTTATTTCAAGAGCGTGCAATTTTTACTTTTTATCTCTTTTCCTGATCAAGACTGTTTCACTTGGAATAAGAAAGTTTCTCTTGAAAACTCTTAAATTTAGATTTATTCACTTATCAAGAAAGAGGATTTTACTGTGTTTGCATTATGCTGTGAGGTATAGTAGTAAAAATTTATACCATTGTTGTTACTTTACAGAGGTAAGAAAAAGATATACATATTTCAAATGTATAGGCAGTGCTGATGATGTAACAATAGAGGCGAAAGATCTCCTGGTTGAATATAGTTTGAAAGTTTTATTTATTCTTGCCTTTTTTAGAGTGCTTACGAATCATGACTACTCCTGAAAAAGATAACCACTGGACCCAAACGCTATTCGAGAAGTCCGAAATGACATGGATATCTTTTGAAATGAAATACAAATTTTATTTTTGGTTACTACATGGACCTTATATTGTTTTCATGTGTTAATATTCGACCCATTTTGCTCTATAATAGCATAGGATATTTTCACGATTTTGTGCCTTCTTCTGCCAAAATCATGCGTGTTGGATGTCGAAATACGCATTTTTAACGCTTCTTTGATGCCAGTTAGAATTTTAAAAGTACTTTAGGCATACAAACTTTCCTGATCAGAAACTTTCGCAATTTTCGCGAATTTTGGCCTTTTTCGCGAAAGTAAATGTCTTTGAAAAATCTGAACAAGGCGATTCGTGAAAGTTTTTGCTCGTGAAAAATTGTTTGAAAAGTTGAAAATCTGTAAAAGTTCGAAATCAAAATCAAAAGTAGTAATTTTGGCATTTGTATGCCTTAAAAGCCCCATTGAAGTCATATAATACCAGATTTCAATCGAAATCAAGAAGCATTTGTCACTTTTGAGCTATTTTCTGTGTGAAACCTTTCATTTTCACCACCGAATTCGCGAAAGTTTATGCTAGCGAAAAATACTTTTTCATCAAATTCGCAAAAGTAAATGTCGTAAATGTCGTTCTTTGAGTTTTGTTCAAAAATATTTTGCGGATAAGGTATTTCCAAATTTCCATCGGTACCCATCGGTACTTAATTTCTTACTATTTAAAATGTACATAATTGAAGTACTTCAGTTTGGATTATGAAGAAATGTGGAAGTTTACTTCATTCAAGGGTGATATTTTACACTGGGCTGATAAGAATAAAATGACACGCTAAGTTTTCATTGGTTGTTATTATTCTTCATTATTATCTTGCGTTTTTTCGCCGTCTCTTTTCATTTTGAAACCACAATTTTATCTAGAAGAGAATAAATGGAGGATGATCACACGCCGTATCATAAACCTGGTGGGACCGCCCTTCCTTAGTTGAAAGTCACCGTCAGAAAAATGCTTATTGGGAAATTCAATAACCATCTTAAAAATAAATTTGGAAAAATTACCTTTTAAATCGTGACCATGGTGTGACGAAGTATACCTATATAGAGTGAAAAAGCTCCATTGCACTGATGCAGAGTTGTATGTTGTCTGTTATCGAGACTAGCAAACCGTGAGTATTATTCTTATTATTCAATTAGCCTTAACCCGAAATCTCCTGATATTCTTGTAAAAACTATTTTCTTAAAACGTGTAGTTTCTATAGCGTCATAGGGGACCGGAGCGCTAAGCCTTCGAGAAACGAAAGGCAAATATTCGTAACTGGGAATCTAAGAAAACTTACCTCTTACCTCTGTCGGGCTCCTGTAACACTATAGAGGCAGATGTTATGTCCAAGGAATCGATGCAACCTGGGTTGCCTTTACTGTCCTTACTCTCATCGTATAGTTTTGTTAGTGATATCAGCTGCTTATCCGAAAATAGCTTTCGCTTTTTCGGTGGATGAGAAATAAGGTTAACCACGCTATGGTTACTGGCTCTTTCTATAAATAGATATGAAAATTAATTTAAAAGCAGAGAGGTCCATGTAGTATTTGCCATGTTCTTTTAAAGGGAATTCTCGTTTCGCGAAATTTTATGTCGTAAATTTCGAGATATTTTTCGAATTCGCGAAAGTTTCTTCCCGCTAAAGTTTTTCGTCCAAAGTAGGTCCTTAAAAAGTCAAAGGGTTGGCAATTGTACCCTACAGCAGCAAAAAATATGACACCAGTCGCATTCGATCATCACTCGGAAACCCAATTCTTCTAATGAAACACCCAGATCAACTAACATTTATAATATAATGTATGAATGATACTAGTTGTAGCTGCAGAATCAGCCTTCTTTGCTCCTCTCTGTTTTCCAGGAAATTTGCGATACGTTGCCAGCTCGCAATGCTTTGGGGCGTTGATGGTTTTTGTGCCTTATTCATATAGTCTGAGACGGTGCCTGCCGACCTTTCTATATGATCACCAAACATCTTTCTGATGACGACAGTGTTTTGACTCATCCACCTCTTAAGCCTGGATTGTAACTCTCCGACAGATGCCTCATTTATTTTCGATGCCGTCTTCGTTGTCACTATCGATAGGGATCGGATCATCTACCTGGAACAGAAAAGTATTGTTATTTGTACATTTTCACGAACAGAAAAGAATCAGACATACATATTTGACTGAAACCAACAGTGTTCTGTTTGATTTGATAGGTCGATTTTTAACGATTTCGAGCACTTTCTAAAAGTAACTTTTTCATTCAATTGAGCATAACCTTTGATCTAATGAATCGAATTTGATAAATGACCCATCAAAATTAAAGTTTATCTTTCTTCTTTTCAATGAAATAGGAATGGTTCTTTTAGAATATTTAGATTTCGAGAAAATTAGTTTTAAAGAGAGAAACTTTTTGTGCCGTACCCGGTATATAATCATAATAAATAAAAAAATAAATTTGGGAGACGAGACAAGAAAAAAACACAAACCTTCCAATGTTTTCATTTTCTGGCATAGATTGTTGATGAAACTCGTTGAAACACAACTCGGCTACACCCTCTAACTTGCTCAAATCAATTGACGCATCCTTTTCCTCCTTTTCACTGCTACTTCCAGTGGCTTGTGACATTGTAACGGATTGATCTTTCAATTTGATTTCTCGAATTTTCTTCAACACTTGTTTCCTTGCATTACCTGAGGCAAACACAAATACGTGAAATTATTGTGTAGTAATCAAGTAATCAAACGACATCAGAAAGGACTCAATTATTTGTCCAAAAAAGTCAACTGTTTTTGTAATAATCTTATGTTCACAAGGTCTTCCTTCGAAAGAAATAATGAATTTTGACAATTTTTTGACGACGTCATCATTTTATGACGTCATTTTGCCTTAATATCTCCTGATATATATAGTTTTTCATGCTCTTTTGAATTTTAACGGCTTTTTGTTTCGGTTTCCATGGCAAGGGGTGGCCTTACCTCTCCAATTTTGATCTTTTACATTCAAGGAACAATAATCTAATCATAAAATCTCCTTTCACAAGTTTCATTTTTCTCCAAGCCACTAAATCATGATTCAAAATAAATAAACAACACAAAAATTTGATTTTATTCAAACAAAGCTTTTCGAGTCTTAACTGCTCATCATCAGGTTAAAAAAATTAGATTATTTTTTTAACCTGATGATGAGCAGTTAAGACTCGAAAAGCTTTGTTTGAATAAAATCAAATTTTTGTGTTGTTTATTTATCCTTTCACAAGCTCCTGCACATTGGAAGACTTAGTGGCCTCTACTAGGACTCCCCGGCTTCGAAATTTTTGTCTGAAAAAGCAGGGGAGGCAAAGAAGATTTTCAAAATCTTATCTGAAGGGGTTGAGCAAGACACTATGATTTTCAGCAATTCTTGCATTTTAAAAAGGGCCTTGGTATGATTACGAGTTAATGATTGAATTTGGGTCTACTAGGGGCCTCTATATGCCACCAAAAATGATGATCCATTTGGACAATTTTAAAAGGTTTTGTATAAACTTTGACTCCATTAAAAAACATCCTACTTACCGCCACTCTCCTAGTATCCTTGCTCTTGAATATGCTCGGGGTAAATTGGATTCACCAATACTTTTGAACTGTGATTGACAAAGGGTTTGGCAAACTCTTTGGATTGGTGGTCGATGAAGCTTTTTAACGAGGTAACAAACTCGGGCAATTCCTCCTCTTCATATTGTTGCCATACTTTGATGGCATTGTTGATGCTTTCGTTTGAATGGAAATCAAGGTACTAAAATCATGATAGATATTGTTGTCAACTGCAAGAACTTGTCGGCAATACGCATTGAGAAGCTCGGCTTTATTCTTCTTGAAGTACTTGAAGAAAAGAGGGGTTAAGCGTCTGTTTGACATTCTTCTTTCTTCACATTCCATGTTATTCCATTTGATCTTCAAGCGAGCAACATTGTCATCGAACTCCCGCTTGGATGTCGTATGGTATAATCCTTCAATGGTGAAATGGAGAAATCTTCTGACAAGTGTAGGTTGGATTTGATATGTTCTTCTAAATTTCTTTCGATGTGTATTGAACAAAAGAAACCAATTGCAAAGGGGAATTTGCAGTAATTGCATCCATTAGAGCCTTTTCTCCGTCCAAACCAAACGCTCTCAGGGTTATTTTGAGATCGGGCTTTCTATTTGTCATGGATAAGATGATGTATTGCTGGGGTGTGTTTCGTTTACATACCATGACGGGACCAACTACTGTGACAGGGCGATCATTTTTCTTGGAAAAGACGGTTAGGTTTCTGTAGGTTGTCAGCACTACCCAAAAAGGTCCCAGCTTAAAGGTCTTCTGTCTTCTGGTCTGGAGCACAACATTTGTTTACCAGCATCAATTGCTCCTCAATACTGTAGGCGAGTTTGCATCGACGATAATCTAAAAGAAAATGGTACGTTCGTATCAAGAGGCCCCCCCCCAGCGGCACCCCTAATCACGCCATCACGCAAAAGAATTTTCTCCATCACGCATCACGAAAATCGCTAAAATTTGTCATCACGCAAAAAATAGCGAAAAAAAAGCCCAAATCACGCATCACGCCTCAAATTTTTGCCCTATCACGCATCACGCCACAATCTTGATCACGCCATCACGCCAAAATCTCTTATCACGCCATCACGCAAGAAAAAAGTCCCAATCACGCCATCACGCAAACCGCTAGAGCCCCCGCTCTATCAAAATCAATGATCAGTGAACTACTAGGGATGGTGCAGGATGGCGGGGGGATACTGATCAAGATATGAACAATTACAGTATAATTATTTGAGGATTGAAGCAACCCCTCTCAAAACCGAGGTGTCATCGGAAATTTTTTCCCTAAAGCCATTTTCCCCATTATTCACTACCGATAGTAACTAAAATGACAAGTATATTCACTTTAGAAAGAGGCGCATTTGATTGTATTCGCAGCATTCCCTCCACAAAATTGCTTATAGTAGATTGCGAGCGAAGCAAGCGAGAAAATGACAATAATTTTAACCCAAGATGGAAAAACTAAAATTTTAGAAAGATGGGTTCAAAGAACTTTTTTAATGCGTTAACCCCCTTCTAGATGACCCTCCCCCTTTCTACAAAAATTCTCTTACCCCCTTTTTGAATTTTTTTAAACACCGCTATACCCCTTTATAAAGGGAATGTGATCTATGCTATTGTTCTAAACCCAAAATCTCATCCTTATATTTCCCCTTGGTCTGGAGCAACCTCCCCCTTTCCACAAAAAATATTTTCCTCCCCCTCTTTGCCTTTGGGGTGCGAACTATGTTAGACTTGAATTGTAAATTGATCCAAGGGTTCCAAAAGTGAAACCATGCCAAGTTTAAGCCAAATATCAAACCATTTCAGAAGTGTTCCCATTTTTCTGAACAGTGAAAAATGTCAAAACAAAAACTTTTCATACCCTTTGGATAAATTTTTCTGTTTCGTTTTCTTGCATGTCCAATAATTCCAACATAGGATCAACAGATCTGCCACCAGTAACTTTGCTTCGCATGTAGCGGATTTGTCGATTATTCTTCATTTTTGCATCCTCACCTCGTTCACAGACTCGTTGTAAAATTTTGCGTTTTGTTGGATGGTTTGATGCAGTCTTGCTTTTAGAGTTTCCATTTGGCTTTACAAGCACTGGATGAGGCTCACCAGAAAAACGATACTGGACAACTGTCACCTCACTTTTCACCCCATGTGAGTTTTCAGAAAGTACAATCAACCTTGATAAGTCTGTAGTTGAACTTTTATGTGATCTGATCCTGGTAACTTTGTACCAATTATCATTGTCACCTTTTCCAGGAAAAATAGTTCCATTTTTGCGATGATAAAATTGTTGATGTTAATTCATTGGGTCCTCATTTTCAAATTCATCTTTGTCCTCAAAATTATCTATTTGCTTAACTTCTCTATCATCAACAAACTTAACAATCACTTCATTGGACGTCTGGGTTTGTTCGTCATCACCAGTAATAGAGAAATCAACGTCTTTCTCATCTACAAATCTTATATCGAAAGCATTCTCAGATGAAATATCCTGGATATTAATATGTTGGTATAATGGGTTAACAATACACCTTTTCGACCGTAGCCGCTTATTGCTGCGCGGGCATTTTTTACCACCCTAAAAACCGTCCCAGTCTTTTTTTCGCGTCTGAAGACAATAAAAAAAAGTGTAAAAAAAGGATTGGATCGAGTTTAGGGTGGTAAAAAATGCCTGCGCGGCAATTGGCGGCTACGGTCGAAAAGGTGTATTTTGAGGTGGTTTAGAATTGAGAAAACAATGTCTGGCCTTACAGCCTCTGATAATGCATGACCGTTGTAGCAAAGTTTACGTTTCAATTTCATGAAAATTATATTACTATCTTCGAGAATTCTTGGTAACACATTACACACCTCCTCTGTCTGGTATATTACTAGATATATTACACACAATACCTTTAAATTTTTGGAAATTGTCCTTTGGGCATAATTTTGATTTTGGAAAATAGAATACGCTGTGATATAACAGCACGTTCCATTTTGTTAATGTCTTGCAAATGCTCTGGAATATCATACAATTCAAGTCTATTACTTACACTTTGGCATGGAATTTCCTGTTTCAAAAGTTTTTTATCACAAGTTTTACAAATATATAGCAGATCACCAAAACGACGGATAGGATTACACTCTCTTGAGTTTTTTTTATAGAATTATTTTCTTTTTTCTTTGATGCGTCCAGAGTTTTGGCTGTAATACTCTTTCTTTTTGTCTTTAATTCTTTCGGAATTTTGCTCATGGTATTTCTTATTATATTCCTTATTGTATTCTTTGACAATAGATGAGGTGTTTTCAGTCTTATATCTTTTGCTATTTTGCTGAATTTCTTCTGAGTAATTTTCATAACAACAATTACTGCTTGCATTGAATTGTATGTTTTCCTAAACTTATTCAAAGTTTTGACAAGGTTATTTTTATCCTCATAAAGATTCAGATATAGGCAAGTTTGAAACTATGCAACCTTTCACCAAAATCACATAAATATTTTGTTATATCATCCAATGTTGAGAATTTCAGTAAAAAAAAAGATGAACCGGTACCATCTTCCAAATAATTTCCTTCAGAGTCATAACTGAGACTATCAAACAGGAAAATCTTGCCAATTTTCACCTTCCTCAGCTTTTCTTTCAAAGTTGCTACAGAACGATCATTGATAAAAGACCCCCCCCCTCCCCCAGCGGTTGGCGTGAGGGCGTGATGGAGGGTTTTCGTAGCGTGATGGCGTGAAATCGAAAAAAATTGGCGTGATGGCGTGAATTTTGGCTCCGCTGGGCGGGGCGCCTCATAAAAAGAACAACACCTGTAACATTCTCACTGAAAAACAGATTCTTTTCAAAATCCCAGTTAACTTCACCGCCATCTAGAAGAGTATCACTATCATTAGTATCAATTTGACGAATCACTGTAATATCAAAATGATTATTCTCTACAATGACTTTTTTGGGTACCCTGAGTATCAGAGGTTAAGTTTTCAAAGAATATATTAACCTCTGAAGACCAATAATAGAAATTTTATCGCGCATGTGTCAATCTTATCACTGTAGAAAGAATCAAAGATGAAGAGCAAATATTACCTTATTAATGTCTAGCAGGCTGTATCAGTATGCAGTTTACTATTTACGAATTCCCAAGAAACCTCCAAGTGTAATTGAAGTGAGTTTCTTTCGAAAGAAATCTTTTACATGATCCCCAAATATATAACAGTAATTACTGCACTATTAATTATGGAAATGTCACTTTTAATTTTATCGAATAATAGACAGACTTTATGTTATGATTCTCTATCACTGACTCTTTTTAAAAAGCATTGATGATAATTTTTAATTGTGTTTTCAACGACGGGAATAAGAATATCAACTTTGAACTTCATCCAAGATCTTGGATGGTCGTCATGTTTAATTTTGTCTTCGTTGATTGCGCGATGAATAGAATTTCGATTCGTCGGCACAGCGTCAATATATGATTTTGACCTGTGCTTTTCACGGTAACTTTTGGGTATTTCATCTATAGTTAAAGGCTGATTTAACCCTGTTTCATTAAAAACCTGATCACCATTATGTAAAATATAGTCCAGATCAAAATCTTTCCAGATGTTT
Organism: Clytia hemisphaerica; assembly: GCF_902728285.1. NCBI lineage: Eukaryota > Metazoa > Cnidaria > Hydrozoa > Leptothecata > Clytiidae > Clytia > Clytia hemisphaerica. The sequence goes on from NW_027103491.1 coordinate 42,451, forward strand.
ATATTTCTAACCAATGTCAAGCATACTGAAAAAAGATAATTAGTGGTACCCTGTTTATTAGCACTTGACCCAAACATTTAATGAGCCTGGTTAAAGTTTCCCAAGACTATATTTTCATAATTTTTCAATTTTGGCTGAGGAATAGACTCTTTCATATCTTGGTTTTCTTCAGCTCTTGGACCTTAATAAATAATAATATCTTTCCTCAGAGTTAAAAATTAATAATAAATATATTTATAATATGTTTTAAACTCTATTGAGGTTGGCGCCTGTGGAGCGCCAGGATTTTCTTTCCACCATCATTGTGAGTGTATCTGACTCACTCAGTCCATACAACTTTGCATCTCTGATGACTTCACAGTATGTCGAATTTGTTAAACCTAGTTTCTTTTTTAGACCAGAGTGGTACTGTTCGAAAGTTAACTTTTTTATGTAGCATTCGTTTGAAGCTCGGGTGCAGTGTGCAATCCAGTTGTATTGCTGATTTTGAAGGTACTTAGAAAGCGAAGGCCGGTCGATAAGGTTTTAGATTTGCTCATTTGAGTAGAGTAGTTTTTTGAATGTTCCTTTTTTCACATCATTTGTTGTATATTCAATCAGTTTAGGTTTGCGTTGATTACCTCCTCTGACTAGGTAACGTAAGAATTTGATATATTGACTCTCAGTATGATCGAATTGTTTCTTGGTTAATGTCCAGCACTGACATCCATACATGAGACGGGAGCGAACAAGTGATTCGAGGTAAAGAACTCTGGTGTGAAGTTTGATTTTATAATTCGTGAAAAAAGGTTTCAATTCGTAAAATTTGGAAATGGCGGAAGTGATGCGATGCTCTATTTCAATATCTCCTGTTGAACTGTTGTCATATTCGAAAAATGCTCCCAGGTATTTGAATGATTTTGAGTTTCTAATTGGGATCCCATTCAAGGTTATAATTGACTGTGGATATATGTCGTTTATAGTTGGTTTTCCTAATTTCCAGTTTAGAATAAGGGTTTCGGTTTTATCCGGATTGAGTTTTAGACAGTATTCAACAAATACTTTGTTCAATATTTCAATCATTTTCTCGAGATCTCCAATGCACCAAGCTGCTAGGACAATGTCGTCGGCATATCCTAGCCATAAAAGAAGTAGAATTCCTGCTATGGCATATTCGGTTCCAGTGACTTCAGTAGGAATTTTGTAGGGGATATCAACAAATCGAATTCCAGCTTCACGACACCTCTGCTGTAATATTTCAAGTGTGTGTTTAGCGTAGATATTGTATAAAAGAGGGCTTTCGGGTCCGCCTTGTCTGACTCCCGAGGTAGTTTCAAAGATTATAGAACAACCTTTCATTGAACAGTTAGTTTTATCATATATATCTTCAATGATTTTGAACATTGTTAGGTTTCCAAAGTATCCTTGGACAATGGTGAATAGCCAATCTCTACGGATGTGGTCGAAAGCAGCGGACGAATCAACCATGCCGATAAAAAGTTCTTTTTGTTGTTTTCGCGCCCATTGATGAATTCTTTTCAGACAATAGATACCGTCCGTGCATCCTCTCCCTGGTTGAAATCCCATTTGTCCTTCATTCAGTATATCATCATAAAAGTTGAGACATCTATTCAAAACAATGTTCACAAGCACTTTGGTCAAAATACTCGATAAGGTAATTCCGCGGTATTTCGTTGGATCACGGGGAGAGCCTTTATTTTTGAATATGGCACTTATTTCTCCTTTGCCAAAATAGTCTGGAACTTTTCTATTTTCCCAGATGTCATTGAAAAATTTGTGGATAGTTCTTTTCACTCAACTTTCAAGACTGAGTTTTAGTAGTTCAGCAGAAATATCAAGACATTGTTATTACGAAGTCTAGTAATAGCTTTGGTTATTTCATCTATGGTGGGTGGAAGATCATTTATATCTAACGGTTGATCTCGTGGTAATGGTAGTGAAAGTGGGTTTGGTACATTTAGTTGATCAGGGTTGAAATGGTCGCGAAAATGTTCGAGTAGACCAGGACAGTCTAATTGGCGGGTTTTTTTTCTGTGATAATAGCAATGTGTAATTGACTTTGAGAAAAATTAGGTTTGAATCTTCAAAGTTGTAAGATATATTCGGATAAAGAACGAATATTCCATCTTTCGAAAGATGTAAAAAATCCAGTGGTGTTTGAAAATATATTTGCTCATACGATTTTGGAATTGCAAAGAAAGCCCTCGCAAGTCAATCAAATTTGTGAAATCGTAGAGTAGAATTTACTGTTTGTATAAAGTATCGAGACAACGTGCAGATTTTCCTTCGTAAAAGAGGTTAGACAGGCAGCTGATGACATCAAAAAAAGTGAATAAGTGAAAATTCGAGGGACAAATATTGACTACTTATTTTGAAAAGTGAAAAATTGATGTTGCAAAATTTCAAAGTTTTATATACCATTCGAAGCGTTTTTATGTAGATTTCAAATCACATCAATCTTAATAAGTAAAAATTTGAATATGAAAAGTTATTGAAGTCCGTAGCTCTTCTATGACGTCATTTTTAAAAAAATGCCTCATTTTATAAGGAATTACGATCTCAATTTTCTCGAGTTAGGCTGAGAAATACCCGTTTAATTGTCTTCTATATAGTTTTTGACGAGCTTTCGAATGGTGTAAATTGTTTTTCGATTTGATGGCGTTGAAATTTGACATTTATAGGGGGTGAGAGGGTCATGATTGACCAAAATCACATGTTAAATTTAAGTCATTTTGAAATCTAAATTTTTACCTACATCGAAAATTGCGTCGAATGGTATATAAATCATTATTATATGCTGAAATCAAATTTTCACTTTTGGGGGTGGCGTCATCATTTGACAAATTACTACCGGAAATGTCCGTTAAATAAATTTTCGGACGCCGAGTAAAATTTTTAGGATCAGTAGATATATGGGAACAAGAAAAATCAACTCGACGTTTGTCCCAAAGTCGTCCGGATTTTAGATGTCGTCAGCTGCCTGTCTAAGGTATACAGGGTGCGGATTTTCCTTCGCACAAGATATATATGATGCGGATCTTCCTTCGCACAAAATATATGGTGCGGATTTTCCTTTGCACAAGGTATGTGGTGCGGATCTTCCTTCGCACAAAGTATATTGTGCAGATTTTCCTTCGCACAAAGTATATGCAGTGCGGATTTTCCTTTGCACTAGGTCTTGCGGATGTTTTAGTCTGCAATCCTGCTTTGACACAGGAAGAGCTTCACTAGCAGAAAGTAGCGAAAGTATGATGACTGTTTGTCGTAATAAAAACATAGCAAATCAAACAAATTGTATAATTTCTTGAATAAAAAAACAAAAAAACTTTATAAATACTGAGCTTGCAGCGACACACGTGGTTGAACATTGAAGATCACAACTTTATTCTCCCTTCGTTGGATTGAACCTAAATATATTCTCAAATTGGTAAAAGTAATATCATACTACGAAATTATATCTCCAGTATGAGTTAGAAAAGGTTATACCCACTTATATTATATTAAACCTACGAATCACGGAGTGTATTCAAGCTGAACCCGACTGAGAATAACAATGCAGCAACCAAATTTGCTAGACAACTTAAACTTTTTGTTAGGTGGGCTTTAGTTAGATTTTAGTAGTTTTTAAATCCAATTATCTCATTTTTCTAAACATTTTTTAACTTTTACACGCAGATTTTTTCACATACAAACCACATCTCTTGTACATTTGAACAAGTGCAGAAGCACGAAACTTTAAGTCATGTACTTTTATTGAAAGAAAACTTTTAAATTGTACTTGGCTCTGGTATCTTGTTTGTTTATCATCGAGCCCCGGGGGGTACTAGGGCTGGCAAATGAGGGGTATGTGCGGACTGGACCTCCGAAACCGACCCTTAGAGAGACTGATTTTTGCTGAAAAGGTGACCCTTAGAGAAACTTTTTGAAAAATTTTTCTCTGGAAATCAAAAAATTTCCTAAAAATCTTGAATTTTCCGACCCTTAGAGAGACTAATTTAAAACTTTCTGATTTTTCCGACCCTTAGAGAGACTTTGAAAGGTGAAAAACCGACCCCTTACCGTCCGCACATACTCATCATCCATTTTTGCCTAAGTACCCCACCCCCCTCCCGGGCATACCCATCGAGCACTATTCAATATAATTTCATGACAATGATTTGAGTTAGATTTTAGTATTATATGTTAATTTACCAGCCGTATCCTACTTTTCGGCCGATTCATGTACAAATTCACGAAAATGACTTTTTCTAATCCTTGGAAAAGTAAAATGCCCGTTTCAACAAATATTTCCTTCTCAAAGGAAAATATTTAAAAACATTTTAAAATAGTACTTTTATTGAATTTTTTCATTTATTTGCTTCGTTTTTAATTGAGTCGATCATTCACATATTAATTAACCAAAAAGTTAAAAAAACACATTTTAAAGTAAGTAGTATTTTTATTGAACTTTTCATTTATATATTTATTATTTATATAACAAAAAATTTAACAAATATTTCCTTCTCAAAGGAAATATTTAAAACATTTTAAAGTAGTAAATTTATTGAACTTTTTCATTTATTTGCTTCGTTTTTAATTGAGTCGATCATTCACCTATTAATGAACCAAAAAGTAAAAAAAAAAACATTTTAAAGTAAGTAGTATTTTTATTGAACTTTTTCATTTACATAGTTATTATTTATATATTTATTAATTATTTTTCATTCGTTTTTAATTGTAAATTAACCGAACCTGGGAAGTGAAAAAATATCCAAGTGTTAAATACATTTAATAGATTTCTGACGAAATCGATACTGATAAAATCATAACCGATCACGCTAGTCCAGTCATATACCAAACCTGGGAAGCTGGAACGTTTCTTGGTAAAATTTGTTATCAAAGTAGAATTAAAATTAGTATACTTTATTAAGTCAGTACAGATAGGCACGGAAGAAATGGACCAAATTTACATCATCGCTATTATATTATTCTCTATTGCTGCTGTCCTTCATTGCTTTGGAATATTCATCCTCACCAAAATCAAAACAAATGCATTATGTTCACCAACACAAAAACTATTTTTGCGCGTCCTTTGCCTGGTGGAAGCTTTAATCTCATTGACATCAGTTGCCAGATTATTCACCAAGTTATTCAACGAAAGAAATTTTCGACCACTCCAATACTGGCATATTGGTTTTTTACATACATTATACATCTCAATAATGGGTTTGTTGACTTTTGATCGATTCTTGAATGTTTATTTCAACATCAAATACCATCTTTACTGGACCAGTAAAACATCCAAAATAGCTCTTATGTCAGCAACTGCTTTTTCAATATTGGTCACAATAACATGGTATTTGTTGAGTCAGCAAGGACTGAGAGATCAAACTCTTGTATATATCATGTTTGTCTTAGATTCGAGCTTTGTATTAATAGCTACCCTAACATACGTTTACATGTATTATAAGATTCGCAAATTACGTCAGCTAGAATTGAATCAAATACGACACATCATAACTAATAACAGTCGTCGAAGTCATCAAAGCGAGATTACGGCTGAAAAAGCCACTAAACAAACACTAAAAGAAGTTAAAGTTGGATTTTATTTCCCAACGCTAATCATTGTCAGTTTTTTAATTTTTTGGACAGCGCCGAATCAAGTCTTTTGCGTTTTTACATTAAAGGGTAGTCGAATGAGTCGCCAATTGAAACACATCTTGAATATGTTTTATCCAATCGGATTCATCCTAGACGCAATTTTTTATCTGACATTACCACACATGGAAACTATAAGAAGCATCTTCAGACCGACACATTCAAGAACAATGAAGGTATCTTCTGAATCGAATCATCATAAGACTTTAGAAGAAAATAGAACAACTTCTATCTAAAGTTGAGAGGATTGAATGAAACATTATTCTTTACAGTTCCTATTCTTATTTCAAGTAGGGGACATCTGATGAGAACATATAGATGAACCCCCCCAGTCACCTTTCAAATCACGCAATCACGCAAAAAAACTTCCCCGTCACGAGTTATATTTTCTTTCACGATCACGTTGCGGTTCCTCCGATCACGCAATCAAGTACTTTAAAATGACATACTTTTTGATTGGTATTTGTTTGCATTAACATTCATGGTAAAAAATGCTTAACGAATCATAGCTTAACACGACTAGCTGAGATAGTATACTGTAGAGTCTGCTAAATCGCGTGTCACGCGTGCCAGCGTGCTATGCGTGCCAGCGTGCCTACGTGCCATGCGTGCCTGCGTGCCAACGTGCCTTGGCGTGCCAACGTGCCAACGTGCCATGGCGTGCCAACGTGCCAGCGTGCCAACGTGCCTTGGCGTGCCAACGTGCCAGCGTGCCATCCAAATTTGGCGTGCCATTAAAACTTCGGCGTGCCATCCGAATTTCGGCGTGCCATACGAATTTTGGCGTGCCATCCCAATTTCGGCGTGCCATCCGAATTTTGGCGTGCCATCCGAATTTCGGCGTGCCATCCGAATTTCGGCGTGCCATCCGAATTTTGGCGTGCCATTCAAATTTCGGCGTGCCATCCGAATTTCGGCGTGCCATCCGAATTTCGGCGTGCCATCCGAATTTCGGCGTGCCATCCAAATTTCGGCGTGCTCGAATTTTTGCCGAAATTTCGGTAAAGCTTGGGGGAGAAGATGACACAACTTGGACCCCCCCCCAATATGGACCCCATTGTGGACCCCAATATGGACTTCCTCAAAATTAGTGGGAAAGCATTTTCAAGGTTATTTTATGTAATGACACTTAAATTATGTAAATAATGGCATTATCACAAAATATGAGGTGTATACACCAATTTACAACAAGATGTTTTCTCATGCTCAATAGGATGCTGGCGGTGCAAATGGATATAGATTGTCATGCAATGAAAACATTAAATGCTCCAAGAGAGCTGTTTTAGAGATATGAAAATTGTAGTACTTTTATTATTATTTTATTAATTTCATTTTTATATGAACAGAGCATTACATAACTTTAAAAGTTTTGGAGGAGATACACGTGTTTCTTCCACGCGTAAGGCAGCAGTCTACCTGTCATTTTCTTGACAAAGCAAAATCTAATTTTCAGCTTTATATATAATATATGTTTAGATACTTAGCGTTATGCTTTTTTCTTGAGCATATGGTAATTTAAGCTGAGGCTGGACATATGCTTAATATGCTTAATTTTCTATTGTTCTAAAACAATAAATCCATTGTATTCGAGCCAGAATCCCAGCTTTGTTATGCTTATACGCGTTATGCTTATAAATAAAAAAACGTGTAGTGTACTTTTGGATGACGGTCAAGTATTCTTAAGAAATTGCCAAAATTGAGGGTGAATTATTCTTAACATGTTCTTACTTTTTTGGACTTGACTATTTTACAAACATGATATTCTTATAGAAGATATTCTTATATAAAAAAGCGTTTATCTTAAATGCTCCAAACAACGTTAAATCTCCAGATGTTATGTCATTTTCAGTCGTTTTGAGCAGTTTGGAGTCTTGTACAATAGAGTAAACAAGGATGAAGCAACATTGGCTTACTTTCAGGTACCTACCGGGGGTTGGAAAAGATGTCAAAACTTAATATACGAGGGGGGGGGTGGAATAAAAATATCCTGGATGGAAAATTTTCGAAAAATTAATTATAGCGCCCCGGCTTTTAGGTATCCGAGAGTAGATTAAACGACATAGTAATGATGTTTCTATGTCACGAATAGGTAACTGCTTTGACGTTAAAATCCACTCTCATACGCAGATCTTTCTTCACCCCTGTCTACGCTACTGTTCTAAAAAATTGAAAAAGCTTTTCATTCTGAAACCTTTTGAAAAAGTTTTTTTCTGGAATTTTTTTTTTGAAAACCTAAAACTTCAAAATGGCCAAAAAGCTCATGAGTTTACGGTTACCGTTTTTGCCTTTTTAAATCAAGTGGTCAGGAGCTGTAGCCAAAAATAAGGAACTTAGTTAAATAGTTGTCCAAGGGCTAAAGTAATTTTCAGAAGTCATCATTTTTCTTGACTTTTTCTTTTTCTTACTCCGCTCACTTGCCGTACCTTAACCCGTGTAAGAGACCGTAGTAAGTGAATATTTCAAAATATCGCCTAACAACGTTGTTACTAAAAGTGGTAACACAGGGTAACACATGGTAACAGGGGGTAACACTAGGGTAACAGGGGGTAACACTAGGGTAACAGGGGGTAACACATGGGTAACACATGGGTAACAGGGGTAACACTAGGGTAACAGGGGTAACACATGGTAACAGTTTGAAAATGGTGGCTCTGAGGGGTCGGAAATTTGAAAATTGACTTAACCAATGTTGTTGGTGAATACAATGATAGAATGAATGATGCTGGTCAATGCAATAATGGAATCGATGTTGCTGGTGAATGCAATGATGGTGTTACTGGTGAATGCAATGATGGAATCAATGGTGGTGGTGAATGTAATGCTGGAATCAATGGTGCTGGTAAATTCAATTGATTCCAGCATTACATTCACCAGCATCATTGATTCTATCATTGCATTCACCAGTAACACCATCATTGCATTCACCAGCAACATCGATTCCATCATTTCAGTCACCTGCACCATTGATTCCAACATTGAATTCACCAGCACCATTGATTCCAGCAATACATTCACCAGCACCATTGATTCCAACATTGAATTCACCAGCACCATTGATTCTAGCATTACATTCACCAGCAACATCGATTCCATCATTTCAGTCACCAGCAACATCGATTCCATCATTGCATTGACCAGCATCATTCATTCTATCATTGTATTCACCAACAACATTGGTTAAGTCAATTTTCAAATTTCCGACCCCTCAGAGCCACCATTTTCAAACTGTTACCATGTGTTACCCCCTGTTACCCTAGTGTTACCCCTGTTACCATGTGTTACCACTTTTAGTAACAACGCCTAACAATTAATGTTTCATGGAAAATAAAGACTCAAATTTGAAAAAGTACGCAAAATTTGGTTGTCACGCCAAAACTTGGATGGCACGCCGGAATTTGGTTGGCACGCCGGAATGCACGCCAAAATTTGGTTGGCACGCCAAAACTTGGATGGCACGCCGGAATAAGGATGGCACGCCGGAATAAGGATGGCACGCCAAAATTTGGATGGCACGCCAAAATTTGGATGGCACGCCAAAATTTGGATGGCACGCCAAAATTTGGATGGCACGCCAAAATTTGGATGGCACGCCAAAACTTGGATGGCACGCCGGAATTTGGATGGCACGTAGGCACGCTGGCACGCCAAGACACGTTGGCACGCTAGCACGTTGACACGCCGAGACAGTTGGCACGCTGGCACGTTGGCACGCCAAGACAGTTGGCACGAAGGCACGCATGGCACGCATGGCACGCTGGCACGCCTAAAAACCGATGGCACGCTGGCACGCGTGGCACGCGATTTAGCAGACTCTATACTGTATATGTACATATAAAATAATCACTATAATAATCACCAAAGCGATCATTTCTTTTATCTTTGAACATCACGCTAATACGGTATTATCCCAAAACAAACGATACTAACCTGTAAGTTGAAGTTTATTGGGAGTTTTATTAATAAATTATTCCCAGATGGATGAGTATAAAGTGAGATAGAACGCGCAGCTAACTTCAGGGTTCGTAGCATAGCCGAAAAAGTCTCGTACATTTGATGGATGAGTATAAAATGGGTGGGCACTTTATACTCATCCATCTGGGAATAATTCATTAATAAAACTCCCAACAAACTTCAACTACAGGTAAGTATCGTTTGTTTTGGGATAATTTTATTGCATAAATTAGTATATGTAATCACATGATAACGAGTGCAATTCGAATATAATTGCACGAGTGATTTTTTTGTTATTAATTTTCCGAGTCCGAAAGGACGAGGAAAATTCGAAACAAAAAAATCACGAGTGCAATTTTCGAATTGTACGAGTTATTATGTGATTACGAGCTAATCGCACAATGGCTTTCACTACTTTTTCCCAGTTAGGAAAGTAAATTACAGGAATTACACTGAGAGTTTTATATTTTTCTCTTCTCTCTGTGTCTTTCTTTTATTGTTGTTTATTGATTTTCTTTCTAGCAAAATAAATTTCGAATGCAATTAAAACCTTCGATGTAAAAAAATGTAAGAAAAAACATTAAAATCAATTTTGTAAACATTGGCGCGGCATTAAAGAGTGTGATTAACGATTAATTGCTCTCTACAGAATGCAATTAACGATTAATTGCTCTCTTTGAGGGCGCGCCAAATAAGAAAAAATAACCCATCATGCGATTATTCCCTTAATGTCCGACTATAAAGCGAGATTTCGTAGTGTGCCTAAGTTTTTCGGAATTTATAGTAAAGAATTTTAGACAGTATTATCGATTCTTTTCGATATAAATTCAACTTTTCTTTTCTTTAAGAGAATGACTATTGTGTAATTTGAGTCAATTTTAAAATATATATCAACACAAAGTTTTTAATATAATTCAATTTGTTAAAACTTCTAAGAGATTGATGTCTTCAATGACCTTTTTGTCATAATGAATTGCAAAAGTACGAGCGTTTGCCCATCCAGCATTACTGACGATGTGTTCCATTGGGACGTTTCGTAACTTTGCTTTAGATGTTGTTCCGGATCTGGTCGAGTGAGCTGAAAAAAAAGAAGTATCGATGCCAGAGTTTTGTAATATATGTTTGCACCACCTTGCCACAGTATCTTTTGTAGCACATTTGTGTGGCTTTCTATAACTTATGAATAATTGTCTTCCATTTCTCAATGGTTTTGTAAATTCAATATAGTAAATAAGACTAGAGTGTATACATAGCTTTTTGTCCCCAAATTTTCTGATAGTTAAAGGCTCAATGTGTTTTGAGGGTCTCGTTTGTTTTAGAACAGATGTAATAGGTAATTATAATCTTATTTTTTCTTGAAAAATGATATCTTTTAAAAGAATAGCATGGACAGTTTGAAGTCTTTGGCCGCCTGAGGCAATTGCCAACAAAATTGCTAATTTCTGAGTTAGCTGTTTTAAGGACAGAGCTTCTAAATATGGTAGAGTTCTGAGATAATCAAATACACGTCTTTTTTTTAAGACACTAGTTTTACCAAGCAGCCTCAATGTTTCTTAATAAATCGGCTTTTGAGCCTTAAATGTTTCTTACATGTTTCTAAACTTTTTGACATAATTAGCCTTGATTGGAAGGTTCTTATAAAAAACCGAATTAAAAAATGTTATTTTCTCATTCTCAACCTCAGCATGATTCTTAGATGTTTCTTAGTTTTTAGGCATTCTGAGCCTCATGTTTCTTAAAAGTGTGTTTCTTGAAAAAAAAAAGACGTTTAAAATATTTACATCCCAGATAATTTTATTTCTAGGTAATACAGGTCTACTTTCAAAAATGCCTTTCATAAACCTTTTTACAACTGGTAATCTACCAAAGGTCATTTCATGCATTGGTGATACAATTGACGATAAAGCACTTCTTGCATTTGCTATTTGGTTATAACTTGACCCATTTTTGAAAAGAGATAAGAGAAAATCAAGACACTTTGTTATGGGTGGTTGAAAAAGATCTATGTCATTCCGAAAAACTTAATCCAAATTTTTATTACTGGTTGGTACTGTTTTACAGTTCCCGAGCGCCAACTTTTGATTAAAATATCAATAGCATCTTAAGAAAACCCTCGTTTCAAATATTCCTCCCTGACACAAGGCAGATCACAATTTCCACTCCTTTCCAGAAGTTGTGAATTGCAGTTGGGTCCTCCGGTAAAAGTAAGATTTTCTGACCTGGTTTTATGATTTTTGGTTCTGAGACCATCATTTTTGTCAATTTTATGTACCAAGGCTGGCTGGGCCAGTTTGGGACGACTACCATGCATCTCTCGAATTGATCCGTTTTGACTTTTTGTAGGACTCTTCCCACCAAGCTGAAATGGGGAAAGGCAATGGGTAATTGAACTGAGACCAGTTTAATGTGAAGCTGTCAACAAATTTTGCTCCTGGGTCTGGCTTTTATGATATATAAGTAGGAGTCTGGTGGTTTAGTCTATTTGGAAAACAATCTACATCAGGGTAGTAATTCAGTTCTCGACAAACATTGTAAAATATCTTTCTGTTTAACATCCAGTTGGAGTAACTTTATAATTTTTTCTAGATTCATGGTCAGCATTAATGTTGTCTTTTCCTGGGATGTAAGATGTTATCCACATTTTGTGTTTTTGTGCAAACTCCCAAATCTGATGACATATATTGTCACATAAGACACTCTTGCTACTGCCCATTTTGTTTATAACCCCAATTGCAGTTGTATCATCTGAGTGACAATATAGTAATATGTTCATTTTTAAATTTTTCCCAAAAACTTTTTAAAGTGAAAGTATTGCTAACATCTCTTTTACATTGATGTGGTATTCAATCTCAGATTGTGACCATGAGCCTCCTATGTTTTGGGCAAAAATTCCACCCCAAGCAAATTTTAAATTTTGATGCATCAGTTGAGATGGTTTCATCTATTTTAGGAGGTCTTATCCAATTTTTTAGTGAAGGAAGTGAGTTTCTCCACCAGATCAGGTCTATGGATGTCAGAAAATCATTTTTATTTATCATTAGTAAAGCATCCCTGATGGTTTGCATTTTGAAGTGACTAAATTTTATATGTTGGTTTAAATTTTTCAAATTAAATATCAATCTTATCCAATCATCAGTTTTTGGAGTACAGAATATGGGAGATACATATTCTTCCTCTTAATGAGAAGTTTCCTTGATAATTCCCCTTTTTTGCATTTTTTTCACTTCAGAGAGGACTAAGCTCTCATCTTCGTTGTCATATTGGTTTAAACAAAAGTGTTTACTTTGAACCTCATTCTCAAATTCTATAGTGTCCCCATAAGTAACCATATCCAAAATACTTTTATCACTAGTTAGTGTTTTCCACTAGAATAATTAGAAAGTCTAATTGCTCTGTTGATAGATCTGATGCATTCAGTTTCCTTTTGTTTTGTGAAATCTTTGTTTGGGTTGGCTTGATTGGGAGGAGAAGGACATCCCCCTCCGGCCGTACCCTAAAAAAGACGAATTATCCTTGTTATAAGGTTGAAATCTACGACTGTAACCAACGGGTTGAGGCAGTGGTGCCTTTAAGTTTATTCCTCAGTTTAAGATCTTTGATACATTCACTTAGGTTTTCTCCAAAAAGTTTTTCAGATGAGTTTGATTTGGAGTCTTCTTGGTTTGTAATGGAAACCAAATCTTTATGTTCATCTTTCAAGGCAGTTTTAATATATTGTTTACGTTTCAAAGATATTTCATTTGAGGCATGTCCTAGTATGTCTGTTGATTTTTGTACTAGTTGCTTTTTGTCTGCTTTGTTGTACAAGACGTCATGGACGAGCTCGATAATACCGCTTGTTCCGGTAATGATATTTCTTTTGATCATTTTCAATGAAACATCAGATCTTTTTTGAAAAGCATTAAGAAGTTGCCAAATTTCAATATTTAATTTTGGTGTAGGTAACGTACAATTCTTAGGTGATGGAAACATATCTTTTAGTTTTTTAATATCATCTTTATCTTTTCGCTCATGAAAGCTATCATTGATAATTTGGCCCAACTTTCGGAAATTGTTTCTCCTTGAGAATCGCTCGAATTAGTTACTTTGATTTCTCAAAAATATATCCTCCCCAATATCATCATTTTTATTTTTGGGGCTGGTACTTGCAGTAGCTGCATCTGTGGCAGTAGCACCAGTTAAAGAAGAAGGTTGTTCAGTAGATTCATGTTCTACTTCTTCTTCCTCTCCCCCATTTTCCTCAACTGGTTCTATTAAATCAATTTCATCTTGTGATGCGTATAAGTCTACATCATAATCATCATAATCAAAATCTCCAAGATCATTATCACTTGCTTGGGGAGAGATGTTAATGCTTTGTTGAGAGTTGTTTTGTTTGAGTTTTGACATTTCAGACTTCATGGTTTCAAACATTTGTAAAAGAGTTGCATTATCAGGAACTGAGCTGAGGCCCGGAATCTTTGAGTTAGAAAACTTCGAGTTAGCGATTTTCGAGGTAGGAATTTTCGACTTAGCTAAATTATGACGTCTTAAAAGTGCAAATTATGACGTCACTCGACTCTAGCTCGGTTTTTTTTTTCAAAAAATATTTTTGAGTTAAAATTAACTCGAATTTTATTTTTGGAAAAACTCTTTTCGAGTTAGCTAACTCAAATTTCTTTTTCACAAAACCTTTTTTCGAGTTAGCTAACTCGGAATTTATTTTTCGTTCACAAGTTTTCGAGTCAGCTATCTTGGATTTTTTTAGAAAAAGTTAATTTGAAAATTTTTTTTGTATGGTAGTAGGTAAACAAAACAAAAAAATCGAATGGTTTTATTCAAAATTCGAATGTTTTTAAATTTATTCATAATTCGAATATTTTTTTCACAATTCGAATGTTTTTATTCGAAATTCGAGCGTTAGTTTGGAAATTCGAATTCTTAGCTCTACGGTCGTCGAAGCTCCAAAATAGAAATTATGAGCAAAAGGAAAGAAAACAAAAATAAACACTCCAATCTCTTCAAAGGAATTGAAGCAATAAAGTACCTGGAAAAGATAAAGACAAAGGCCACGGAGTATCGAAAAGTGAAATGCCAAAGCTGAAGAAAAACTGGTTAGTTTTAACATCTTACAAAAGGAACAACATCACTCCCTTTTGAATTTGTAGAATCATAAAGAAGTAATGTTAGAAATATTCAATAGAACTCTCAAATGTATTATAAATACATAACTAACATACCTTGAAATAATCTGCAATATATGTAGAACTGACAAAACAATTTTCTGGAGCCAAAGAACACCCTCATGCAAGTCGAAATTCAAGCATCAAAATGTAGTTTTATGAAGAAAAATTTTGTTGGTGCACACAGAAGATGCATCAGGGCACTTAGATTCAAGAAATCTAATTTCTCATATTTTACAAAATCTCCACTCCACATTAAACAAGAAGAAAGGAGGAAGAAAAACAAGCAAACTTCCTTCCGCCTACTTCTTTTTCGAATTTTTTTGGATTTTTCTACTACCATACAAAAAAATCTAAGATAGGTAACTCGAAAACTTGTGAACGAAAAATAAATTCCGAGTTAGCTAACTCGAAAAAAAGTTTTGTGAAAAAGAAACTCGAGTTAGCTAACTCGAAAAAGTTTCTTTGAAAAATAAAATTCGAGTTGTTCCTAACTCGAAAATCCTTTTTTGAAAATGAAAATCGAGTTACAGTCAAGTGACGTCATAATTTGCACTTTTATGACGTCATAATTTAGCTAAGTCGAAAATTGCTAACTCGAAAATTGCTAACTCGAAGATTCCGGGCCTCAACTGAGCTATACTCCATGTTTTAGTAGTTAGGCTAAAATAGAAGAAAAAAGAATAAAAATAATCAGTAAACTTATCTTTTGCACGTGTAGTGTCTTCTTTTTTATCCTTCCACGATGAGAGTTACTTCTAAAAAAAATTGTTTTGATTTTCTCGCAGCTAATGCCGCCGTGTTGCTTTCGCGTTGTGAACTGAATTATCTGATATTCCAATGGCGTATTGGCGGCCGCCCACGCTAAAGCTTTAAAGGAGCGGGCCGATATCCCATCGGAGAGGGATAGTAGTCGTCCATTGATGTGCCGACATAAGTCTTGCCCTCATTTTGGGGGCCGTGCTGAACGCTTAGAAATTGATTTTTTGAGATCTGGCGCCTCAAGAAGACCGTCAAATCACTGTCGTTAGTTACCACGTCATGTGTATGTCGGCAAAAATTACAAACAACATGGCTGATGTAATTTTCAAAAAATGTGTGCTGTATGGTTTTTTTGGTTTCTTTTGATGGATTTTTTGTAGTTTAACTGTACTTATCACTCCCTGAATATTAGTTTTAGTATCCAGTGTAATTTCGGTATGTGCACCAACCCAAAAAATGTGTTTCTACCACAGAAAAGTTGATAATCATAACTTTTGTTTTTGTTTGTTTTGATGGCTGATTTTTTCTGCACTTTCTCAAATTTTATACCATTCAAAGACCAAAGAAACTAAAGCAGGTATGTTCCTTATGGGCTTAGGCTTTTATCAGTAACTTTCATGTTGTTATCTATCCTAGACCGTCCTCCAAATATAACTGTTGTCCACCGGCTGACAACAGACAAACCGACTTCAGTGGGATAAAATCTTTATCAAACTTCACAAAAGTGTTCATTGAGGCAAGGATTTATTATACACTGGATATACAAGTAACAGATTTTTGCCAATTTCTCGTGTACTAGCTATGTCCGCAGTAATGATGATATTGTTCACTCTCCTTCCCTCATTAAATGATTTTTCGAAACATTTTTATTGCATTTCTTATCGAAAATCACTCATCCAATTCCCAAAAGAGACTTAAAACTTTCCTGTGAGAGTAGGATTCTTCCACTTAATTGCTAATTATAAGTCGTTATGACGTTTCAAGCTGTGAGAAAGATGCAAAAGACGTGTTGTGTATAAGAAATGTAATGTTGACACCGGGAATTTTCAAACTTCAGCCTCAAAAAAACCACCTTGCCACCACGTGCCTCCAAAGGATTTTCATATCACAGTGGAGCCAAGACACTCAAGTCTTATGTATGTTAATTTCAGCTCTTCTAGGGATAGTCTTGGAAAGATATTTCCAATTGAAAATTTCGTGTCACTATAAGCATTTTGTCTGAATTTCTTGTCTAATGATGTTTTTCTCACATTAGATTTCACAAATGTATCCAGCTCGAAATACTAGCCTTACTTTCAAACTTTTTTTCTGCAAATGTATAAAAAGAGAGAGCTAGAGAACTTTTTAAAAATAAGACTGATAAACATTTTTAAAAATCAGACATTTTCGATCCGCCATGACAGTTGTCCTTTGCGGACAAAGCTAGAACATCAATTGTTTTCTGAAACAATGAAAATACAATGATCGCTCTCCATCGTTTTATGAGTCGTTTATCCAGTGTATAATAAATCTTTGATTGAGGGTTAGTATTCATTTTCTATAGCTTTATTTTTTCTTTTAGTGTTATTATAGATGATGATTATGACTTTTCTCTTCTTTCAGGCTTTTTTGTGTACAATGTTATTTCTATTTTGTTTTTTCTTCTGTGATCAGTTTAAAGAAGGAACAATACTTATTTGAGTATTTCTACATGCCCTCCTTGTGAAAAGAATGATAATATTTTGCATGATTCCTTCTCCAAAAAGTTTTGTATTTGAATTTATTTCGTGAAACCTTTTGAAGTTTTTTTCTGACCCAAATTTTGTCGGCCATGACACCTTCCCTGTCCAAATTGCACTCGGGCCCATTTCTCTAAAAAATTACGCGGTCAGGCTAAAATGTAAACCTTCCAGATGTTGAAATTTTTCCCAACCTTCAGAGCTTTAGCGTGTCGGAAGAAAATTTCTACATCGGGTGCCAGATTATGAACTGAAGTTAGCTGCGTGTTCTATCTCACTTTATAGTCAGACATTAAGGGAATAATTTATGCAATAATATTATACGAAAGATCCAGATGATATGATATAATGATTGAAGTAGTGAAAAATGCTTAAATGGTAGCCATAGTCATGTGACTTATGTTAAACAATGCTCATTGAATAAACTCAAATGAAAATATAACTAAATTTTGTGACGAAGCTTGTAGCGTAAAAACCCCCAGTGTGTAATTTTACGAACTGTTCTTATAACAGACAATATAAAATTTCCATCAGCTTTTTAATTTGATGCTCCTTCGTATATTAATTTCCTTTGTTTTTATATAGCATATTCCGAAATGACATTTTCTCTACGTTTTCTTTATACTAGGATAATGAATTTTAATTATTAGGCAATTATTTTATGTCATACTATCTCCAATTTTTTCACGCTGGTGACTTCTGAATTCATTCTAATTTTGATTTGACGGGAGAAGGTTGTTTTGACATGAGTTGACGTTCTCAAGAAATTCAAATGAAATTTATCGTTTGTTATGGCAAAGTATCTCATATCCAGTTTCTTGTTGTAGTGATTACTCGCCTTCAGTATTCACTACCTTTCTAGTAAGCATCTTACACAGCATCTCACTCTTGGCCAGCTGGTGAGTTTGTCTGCTGTTTTCATTTGTTCTTTTTCTAAGGCTTAGGTTAGGTTTTGTCTGGCCTCTGGTCTTCTCTGTTTGGCCTCGTTTTTTTTTTTTATTCATAGGATTATATTTCACAGGTCTGTCGACCTATGCGAAATAATTTAGATTTATAAATATTGTTTAATTCTTCATCTGCCGTCCAGTCGTCAGAAGATATGGACAGAGAAGACGTTGTTTTGGTCTTTGTCCTAGGTTTTCGAACTAGGCGAAGGTTTGTTCTAGGGCTTCCTCTTACATGCCAAACGAAATGATCATTTTTTAAATTCATTTTTTTCGCCTTTTGGCACATATCTTTAATAATTTTCTTTTCGTTGATGGTGAAGTCGTCTGTAATGCTAAAGCCACCAATTCCGTTGAATCGTTTCAGCTTATGCAGATTTTGCATTATCCGTTCTTTTTCCTTCATACTTTTTAAGATCAACTTGATTGGACGCCATTGTAGCTCTTTTCTGTTTTGTCCAATGCGATGGTGGGACAGTTTGATATCTTTGACGCCAATGTTACCTACTATACCTTTAATATCTATTTTGTCTTGTTCCTGTTGTTCCTCTTTCTTATCTACCTCTAATTCCACCATTCCATGTATAATAATGTTTCGTTTTCTTGATTCGATGTCTCTTTCTTCATTCTTATTATTTTCTTGTTGGTGTTCTCTCACTGCTGATTTGAAATTATCCTTATGTTTCTTAGTTATTTCAGGGTATGTTTTTCCTGATGTTTTTTCTATATATTTCGTCGTTTGCTTTATTTCTTCTTTTATAATCTGCTTGGTTTTTATTTCAAAGTCAGTCATCTTATTGATTAAGATGCTTTCGATATCGCTCTTAAGGCTGCGTTTCTTGGCTCAGCTTTTTAATGACGTCGTTCTTCTTCTCAATCTCCCTCTGCATCATATGATACCTATTTTACTCATTAGAGATCGTGTTATCCGCACGCAATTCTGACATAGATATTGTTCGTTATAAGTGTTGGCAAAAATTTGCAGCTGGTAAAGCGGTAATTGTGTGCACTCGTAGTGTACCATGCGGTGGTAGTTTCGGCATTTTAGACGGTTTTGGTCATCGTCATCTGAGCAGGAGGCAAGAGTGCGTGTTTGGTTTTGTTTAGCTTCTTCAAATGGTTGTTTTTCTTGCTTTTTGTCAGTTTTTTCGTTCATGTTTTTGATTTTGCTAAATTTCAACCATATTTGAAGAACTACACAAAATGTGTGTTGACTAAAACTAAGGCTACACTGATAGTTTTTTCAGGCGGCTGCAATGCAATTAGCGTTGCGTTGCAAGCGCGCGAGAAATTGCAAAATGTAGCACGTCAATTTTTTCTGCAATTGCTCTGCAACGCAATAAAAATATTGTAGAGCAAGTGTCTGCAACAAAATCAGTTTGAACTGATTTTGTTGCAGAAGAATCTCCAATTTTTTGACGATGTATCTGACATTCCAATCCTATTACGTCATTCGGACGTCAGACCTTTGAAAATCGAATGTTTTTGACACCCCTGTCTGAGTGACCCAGTGGCTTTTGAAATTTCACCGGGGATAAAAAATTTTTCTTTGTAAATCCAGTGGGGATTTTTCAAAGGCAGAAAATACCAGAATTACACAGAATTAGAATAAAAAATTCAGTGGGGATTTCGAAATTTTCTTTTTTTCCAAGTTTGTTGAAACAGTACAGTGAGTGTGATAAACAAGCAATTTTTATTTTTAATCTTTATGAAATTATATGCATATGCATATGCATAATAAAATTTTTCTTTCCTCCACCCAGTCTTGATTGGGTCAATGAGGCTCTTTAAGCTGAATTACTTATATATCATTTCCTCCCTAAGTTTATATGGCCTAAATTTCAAAACATAGACCTTTCATCTTGAGTAAATAATGGCTGCTGGGTAAAATGACAACCATTGCTAACATGACAGCTATGACAAGAAATAGGCAAACTGTTCTGAAGTGGCTACTTTCCTTTGAACGTTGTTATTTTGCAACTCTCAATTGAATATTACCCCATTCGCCCATTTTTCGGATACGATTGTATTCCAATTGGGGTTTTTTTAAGTTCTATGGCGTCCGATTGCAGTGCCGTAGACACAAATGATATTTTAGGGGGCCGATATGTTTAGTATCTAAGGAGGCCCCACCATGGCTGAGGCCGACGGGGCAGGAAAATTTTTGGACTTTATACCCTCCAGATTGAATAAAGTAGTGGTAAAAAGAGGGAAGAGATTAAGCAAATAAATCAAATAAGTAAATATACAGACAACGTTGACGAAATTTACACCTTTTTCAAAAAACACCATAATCTGAAAAATCTTTTTGGGGCCCAGGCACTGACCTTTATATGCCCTGGACCATGTTTCTCAATCCCTGACAAGCAAAATCTTCGATCGGAGATTTTTGAAAAGTGGTACCAACCCTAATGGCGGCACTACTCAATAGCGGTGTAAATGCACCAAAAGCGCTAAATCTACTTTCCCTCGTGAGAACTTTTGGTGATGTAGCACCGTTAGACGTTAATTTTAACACTGCAATAGCTTCTTTACGGGTACCAATTCAAACAAACTTCGATCAAAGATGGCGGATATAGCTTAGTCCAGGGATATATAAAGGTCAGTGGGCCCAGGCCCCCGGCCCCCGATTGTATTTGATTATGTTTCAAATTTTTGACAGGAAAAAAGCAGTTTTTGGTCGTAATATAGCAAGATTTCAAGGTCTCTTTTCAGAGTGGAAAAGGAAAATAATGAGTTTCCTAGTAGTTTAAAATTGTTTCATACTCAGGTCTAGAGTTCCCAAGCCAAGTTGCTTTTTGGCTATTTTGAGACCTGAGCCCTTTAGCACTGCGTTGCTTATAAAAAGTGTGTAGCTAAAAATGATAGAAGAAGAAAAGATCTCACAATTTGTTTAAAAATCCATTCACTTTTTGAATAATACACGCTTTTTTTATAAGAATGGTGTAAATCCATTTCATCATGGATATTCTTAACTTCTTTGGGAAAATCATCCTAAAATATTCTTACAGCATATTCTTAGGTTAGGGTCCTAATTCAGACTAGATTTAACATTTAGTACATACGTCTCAAGCATAAGATGGTATTTTTGTGAAAGGAGTGAGCCTTACTTGGGGGTTAATTGACCACAAAATGCTCTAAAAATGGCATTCTTTGATGGTAATATTCTCAATTTTTCGGCCACTTTCATCATGAACATTCTTATAAAGTGTATTCTTATAAAAACAAGAATCGCAAAATTGCGACTAAATATTTCCTTAAAAATGAAGGTCATTATTGACTTATATAAAAAAGCACACATAATAAAGTATACATATATATATTTGTCCAGAAAGAACTGGCATGTTGTTTGCTTTGTTTTGGTGTTTAAAAATATGTACTTATCTGTCCTAAAAAAAATACAAATTTGAATATAATGAGGGCAATAAGTCTGGTTAAATGTTACTTTATTCACAAGATTTAAGGATTACTGAAAAAATACTACTGTAGATGAACTAAACTCAAAAACTAAAACTTTACAATAAATTTACATTACGACAAAGTAAAAATCTATCTTTGATAGCAACAAAGAAAAAAATGTGGCTCAAAGTTTTAAAGCATTTAAATAGCTTTAAACAGTAGACCTTTTTTTAAAGAGGCAGCCATATTGAATAATTATGTACTCCAGCATAAAAACAATGATACAGCCATGCATAATTTAGGTCTATTTAGTTCAGTAGGTATAGAGAATTCAAGATTTGAAAACAGACACTGCATTGGTTTACAAGACTAGAGAAAGATATCAACCATCCACAAGGTTCATGAAAAAAGGTTCTCTTTTTTTTGGTAATCAATACACCGTTTAACAGTGTCGGCTGCGCACGCGTATGAAGAATTTTCTATTGTTTTGATTTTGGCAACCACGAGAAACTTCACTCTCCCCCGTAAAAAATGGTAGGTAAACAGCCAGTTCTCATAAGAAAACCCAGCAGAGAAATGGTAGGTAAAGAACTCCTTTTCATCATAACTTCTTTTCCTCTTGGTGAATTTTTGTGAAATTTTCAGGAGAGATACATAAAATTGTCATTAATATCATGTTCAAACATCTAAAACATTCTCTTTAAAGGAAGGAAAAAAATGGCAATGTTTTCATTTCTCTAACCTTCCACAGTACTAAAGTGAGCATTTTTACCTCCCGCCTCTACGGTGAAGATGGCGAGACTGTTAAACGGTGTCTTCCAACAAACAACAATCAATATACCCTAACAGGATCCCACGGTGTAAACATTATCAACCAACAAAACCCACACCACCAAAATTGTAAAAATAAGTCAATATAATTTCTATCAACAATTTCTCGTAAAATGTTTTTTTTCCAACATTCTGACTGTCTGATACCAATCATGGCTGGAGTCATCATGTGTAGAGTGACTGTGTATAACAACAAAAGTTTATTGAAAATCATCCCACGGTCATGGTGAAGCTAAAGATTTATCAACCAAACAAAACTGACGCCAAGTCAAATCTGTCGATTAAAAATTTCCATGAAAATTACAATCGAAACTTATCTCATAAAATGCTTTTTTCAACATTCTGGAGGTGTTCAAAGTTAGAGGTATCATATGTAGAGCCAAGCAATACATGAAAAGTCATTTGAAATCCCATTTGCCATGAGATATACGAGTCAAGAAATCAAACAAAAACCAACAAATCATGTCTCTTCACTTTTATGTCACATTGTGTTTATGGGGTAACCAGAAAGTCAATCCACAAGAACAGCCATCTTCCTTTATTATGGAGTGTTCCAAAACTATTGGTAGGTTGTTTGGAAGTAAAGAAACCCACACAGTTTGATTTATTTTAAAGATTTTACTTGAAAACAAACTGCATCTTTCTAGCAAAAACTCATGTTTCAACCTGCTACATAACAATTGCCAGTCGGGTCTGCTACTAACATGTAATAGGTTTATTATAACCGGGCTTGAAAATCCGTAAGGAACTTGTAACATATATTATATATATAGTTTATCAGTCGACTTGAATCATGATACATTACTTATATTTCACTGGATGCATTTTTCGCTGTGAAATTAAAAACGGGCGTCAGTCAGGGCGTACGGAAGGCGTTTTGACACGGGAAATTATTATTATTAAATATTTCCCTACTATAGGGGAATATTTGTTAAAACGGCCTTTTTCCGTTTCTTCTTCCATTTTCGATGTTAATGTTTTCTTTATTCGTGCTGCACATTATGACTAGGCCCTTCAGTCACGTGACTAAAAATCGTCGCGAAGATTTAGCGGGGAAAAAATAGCATACATCCTTCTATCTGTGCTGAATTTATTGTTTTTCCCATGAGGAGAAGAAGAAGGGTAGAGAAAGAAGCTGAAACACATGGAAATACAATCCATTCCTATCTTGAGAAGAAGGTGAGTATAAATTTCTTTCTGATTTCCATCATGTATATATTGTCTAGATATTATCGGTCAAAACTTGGAAAAGCTTGCACTCTTCTCAGTGCCCCATTTTTAGCCTTGATTTGATGCCAGATGCTAAAAAGAAAACTAGATCATAATAGATGCTTTTACTCCCTGTATGTTTATATACCTTTTTGTATGCTCTCCTCCCTTGTATCATTTGTGCGCTCTCTGGGATCCCTTGGTACGTTTTGTGTGGTCCTTTTTGTTGTTTGTACACTACCCATGGCCCTTTTTGAATGCTTTCAGGGTACCTTTTGTACGCTCTCCGTTGGTCCTTTTTGTGTGTTCCTGGGTACCTTTTTGTACGCTCCCCGTGTACCTTATTGTACGTTCCAGTGTATCTTATTGTGCCGTTCCCCGTATACATCATTGTACGTACCCCAATCATGTACCTTATTGTACGTTCCCCAGTACCTTATTGTATGTTCCCCGTGTATATACCTTATTGTACGTTCCCTGTAGGTTCCCTGTACGTAGCTTATTGTACGTTCCCCTTGTACCTTATTGTACGTTCCCCTTGTACCTTATTGTACGTTCCCGTGTACCTTATTGTATATATGTTCCCAGTGTACCTTATTGTATATATGTTCCCAGTGTACCTTATTGTACGTTCCCAGTGTACCTTATTGTACCAAACAACTCCGTATCTTATGCATAAACTTTTGTAGTATCTGGGACAAGAAAGAACTCCTTGAAGATGCGCTATTTGATGATAACATTGATGTTATCATTGGATCTGAAACCCACTTAGATCCCTGTATAAAGGATAAAGAATTTTTACCTGAAACATACAAGTGCTTTCGCCGTGACAGAATAAAAGATAACTCCAAAGGTGGTGCGATCATAATTGTTAAAAGAGAACTCATTGCAGAACAGGTCAAAAAATCAGAGACATGCGAACTTGTCTCAATCAAAATCCAGACACATAAACACCCAGTAATCATCACTTCGTGCTACAGACCTACTGATTCCAATCTTCTTGTAGCTACCAACATTTGTAATGAAATCAAAGATCTGAATAACACATTCAAAAACTCTCCACATTGGTTTGGTGGTGATACAAATCTTCCAGATATAGACTGGAACAATAACACTATTGTTAGCAATAATTACAAAAAGAACATCAGCGAAGGCTTCCTCGAGACTTTTGACGATTGTGGCTTAGAGCAGCTAGTTAAGTTCCCTACACATCAGGAAAACACTCTTGACATCATCGCAACAAATCGACCAACTTTTGTCAGCAGAATAGCCCCTCACCCAGGTTTCAGTGACCACGAAACAGCTGTTCTTCTTGACATGGTATGTCATCCTATTCGATCCAAACCTAGCAAACACAAAATCTTCATGTGGAACAGAGCAAACATTGGGTCCATCAAAGATCAAATCTCTGCTGAAATTGCTGAGTTTACCACTACTTACAACTCTGAATCCCCTGTTAATGACATGTGGAAAGCCCTCAAAGCTCTTATCGAAAATGCCATGCTATCCGTCCCTTCAAAATACACATCAAGTCGTTATTCTCAACCTTGGATAACACAGAAATGTAAAAGGTTATCTCGGCGAAAGAAGAGGGCCTACAAGCGCGCCAAAAAATCATCAAAACCTGCAGACTGGGATCGCTTCAAAAAGCTAACAAACGAATGCAGGAAAGCTTGCAAATCAGCATTCAATAACTTTGTCAAAAACTGTGTAAGCCCAGATGGGGTAAATAATCCTAAGAAACTGTTTCGATTCATAAAATCTCGTAAATGTGAAAATGATGGAGTAGCACCCCTGCGAGACAATGGCAGCTTACACATTGATAACACCAAGAAAGCGAACATCCTCAACAAACAGTTTTCAAATGTCTTCTCCATTCCTGACAATCGAATCCCACCCCTGCAGGGTCAAGCGAATACACCCATGCCAGAAATTAATATCACAGAACCTGGTGTTCGGAAACTCCTTAACGATATCAACCCTAACAAAGCTGCTGGTCCAGACGGTGTCTCATCAAGATTTCTCAAAGAGTTTGCTGACCAAATATCTCCTGGTCTTACCTTAGTGATGCAAGCTTCACTCAAACAGTCTTCCATCCCAGATGACTGGAGGCATGCCCTGGTTGCCCCTGTTTTCAAACCTGGTAAAACCGACAAATCCAAAGCCTGTAACTACAGGCCTATCAGTCTTACCTCCATATCCTGTAAAATTTTGGAGCATATTTTACACAGCAACATTATGGCCCACCTTGACAACACGAACATTCTGACAGATAGCCAGCATGGTTTCAGGAAACATCGGTCATGTGAATCACAACTTGTAACAACCATCCAAGACCTTGCTAAGTCCCTGAACGAAGCTAAGCAAATCGACTCAATTCTACTTGACTTTTCAAAGGCTTTTGATAAAGTTGACCACAAAAAACTTTGTCTAAAACTTCATCATTATGGCGTAAGGGGTAAAACTCTTGAATGGATCACCAACTACCTCTCCGATCGCACTCAAACTGTTGTCGTTAACGGCAAGTCATCTGAAAAAGCTAATGTTATCTCTGGAGTTCCTCAAGGCACAGTCCTCGGCCCTCTTTTGTTTTTAGTTTACATAAATGATCTTCCTGAATTGGTTAAATGTAAAATAAGATTGTTTGCTGATGATGCACTCATTTACAGAGTCATTGACTCAATTAATGATGCCATAAGCCTTCAGGAAGACTTAAACCAACTCATGAATTGGGAACATGAATGGTCAATGGAGTTCAACCCGGACAAATGTAAAGTTTTACGAATCACCAACAAGCGTAATACTATCATTCAACCATATTCAATGCACAACCAAGTACTCGAAGTTGTTGACTCAGCGAAATATCTAGGTGTGTAAAAAAGCTCTCCTGGAATGTCCATAACGACTATACTGTTAAGAAAGCCAACCAAACTCGATGTTTCATACAAAGGAATCTCAGATCATGTCACCCAAATACAAAGCTTCAATGCTACAAAACCTATGTCCGACCCATCCTGGAATATGGATCAGTCGTATGGGACCCTCACTCAGCCTCCAACATCTATAAGCTGGAAATGGTTCAGAGGAAAGCTGCACGCTTCATCTCGAATGACTGGCGGCAAATGAGTAGTCCCTCATCGATGCTTCGTAATCTTGAACTTAAAACCCTTCAAACCAGGAGAACAGCAAATAAAGTTAAATTCATGCATAAAATTCTTCATGGCAAAGTTGAATCTTTATCCGCTCTTGCACCTCGTGCACGTAACACTCATCTTAAACTTATTCCAATCAATGCAAGGATTCAAACATATGAATTCAGTTACTTCCCGTCAACCATCCGCCTGTGGAATGAATTACCCGTGAATCTCATATCTGAGTTAAATTATGATTCTTTTTGTAAAGGTGTCAATGAGCACTATACTTAACTTGTATGTATCATTTTAATTGTTTACATTTTGCCTTCACTTGCTCATAACTCCTCCTGATTTCAAGCTTTTTATTTTAGCTCTATTCCTGCTGTGCCTTAGTATCTAGCCTCAATCTAGTCATCATCCTCTAATCTCAAACTCTCACTAATTCTATTCTTTTCTATTCAGCTCAGCAGCTACAATCCATTCAAGGCAAAATATTTAGACAATGGAAATTCCCTTTCTTTTTAAACTACAATCGATTTGTAAGTGCTCTAAAGTAATTTCGAAGGGTAGATTTTTATAACTCTGAAATTTAAATGTAGACTTTTAGATCTTAAAACTTCAAAAATGGTCTTTAAGCTCAGAATGTAGTCTGGAAGTTTGCCAACCCCTCCCAAATTGAAATATTCGATTAAGTTAAAGAGATAGCCCAAAATCGACTTTTTCGCCTGAACTTTAAATCTCGAAAAACGTCAAAATAACCCAAATTCTCAATATATTTCTTGAAAGATTGTAGGTCGTGCATTCAAGGCAAAAGTTATTTATTTACTATTAATGTTTCTGCTTTCTTTTTAGCCTATATTAAACATAATACTGAATCATAATATTTAATTTTAAGTAATCATATTTATATATTATATAAAAATTTAAATGTATATTTTATATCTTATTAACTTCATCAAATCACAAGTCTTTCAGGTCTATATTATCACATCTTAGCCTCCCGTTTACTACATACTATTCTAAATCCTTGTGGTGGTGTCTTTCAGCTTCAGTCATATCTCGCTACTTCGCTATCTTACTACTTCTTCTTACAGCCACTTTTAGCTTTACTTATTTTCATTTTATTAGGTATTTTTTATAACTTTTTATTTTCAATATCATGATAATGTACGTTAGCGTATTATGTGATCACTTAATAGAACATAGAACTAGAACTGTACGTTCCCAGTGTACCTTATTGTACGTTCCCAGTGTACCTTATTGTACGTTCCCAGTGTACCTTATTGTATGTTCCCCGTGAACCTTATTGTACGTTCCCAGTGTACCTTATTGTACGTTCCCAGTGTACCTTATTGTACGTTCCCAGTGTACCTTATTGTATGTTCCCCGTGAACCTTATTGTACGTTCCCAGTGTACCTTATTGTATGTTCCTCGTGTACCTTATTGTACGTCCCCCTTGTTTACCTTATTGTACGTTCCCATTGTACCTTATTGTACGTTCCCTGTGAACCTTATTGTATGTTCCCCGTGAACATTATTGTATGTTCCCAGTGTACCTTATTGCACGTATTCTGTGGTCCTTTTTGTACGTTCCCGTAAACTTCTTTAATAGACCTTTTTTTAAAGAGGCAGCCATGTTGAATAATTATGTACTCCAGCATAAAAACAATGATACAGCCATGCATAATTACTGTATCATGCATATTTTAAAAATTATGCATGGCTGTATCATTGTTTTTATGCTGGAGTACATAATTATTCAACATGGCTGCCTCTTTAAAAAAAGGTCTATGGCTCAATATATATGCATGGCAAACATAGCTCAAACCATCAAGCAGAGTCTCACCCTTTTAAATTCTTTTTTTGGGGGAGATTTCAGCGAATGACCACACATTTGGCATTGATTACTGTAAAGAGATTATTTCCCATTATGAAATTTTGAATTTTTCTTTCCTTTCACATTCAGGTGCCAGGATTACAAATTCAACAAAGTTTGACGACCTCTAAAGCTGACAATACAATGTAACTTGCTGGCAATGATGTAATGATAATGTTGCACATAATGAGAATATGAACAAAGATAAACATTCTTGCAATAATTGAACCAAGGAACTCTATTGTTCACAAGATGTGATTTAATGATCAATGATACAAATGCATGGAGTTTAGTTTATCAAGACACAAATTTCACAAAAAAGTTTGCTGGAAAGTGTTGTAAACATTTAGCAATACTGTAACTAAATGTGACAGTTTCAAGGTTGACAATTTGGTATATTATCACATGAATACTAATGTAACAGATGTTATGCACTGGAAATCTAAATCTGTAAAGAAGGGGATCAATTTTTAAGTAACTTTTTATTTGTGAATGGTATATGGTGGTTTAAAATATTGATGAGAAGGAAGTTTTTCATATTTAACTAATGTGTACAACATATTTCGATATCTCCCAAATTCATATTGCCATATTTCCATGATTTAATGATCAATGATACAAATGCATGGAGTTTAGTTTATCAAGACACAAATTTCACAAAAAAGTTTGCTGGAAAGTGTTGTAAACATTTAGCAATACTGTAACTAAATGTTACAGTTTCAAGGTTGACAATTTGGTATATTATCACATGAATACTAATGTAACAGATGTTATGCACTGGAAATCTAAATCTGTAAAGAAGGAGATCAATTTTTAAGTAACTTTTTATTTGTGAATGGTATATGGTGGTTTAAAATATTGATGACAAGGAAGTTTTTCATATTTAACTAATGTGTACAACATATTTCGATATCTCCCAAATTCATATTATTGCCATATTTCCATATTCCCTACAGTCTCAAGATATTTTGGCACTTTCTTACTCAGATGAGTCTTAGAATAATATCAACTTAATGAAGGTAAAAACCAATATTAGTTGAATAAAATACAGTTATTTTTGTGTTAAAATGGTTATCATTTGCATGCAATTTTTTAACAAGTTTTTAGACTTATATCATCTGTGAACATGTCTATGAAATAACGACAATTTTTAGCAGGAATATGGTTATATTTTGTTTTGCATCGGATATTGCTTAATATAAAATTTAATAAATCTAAGTTACTAAGTTGGGTCTTTAGGATAATCTGTGGGGTTCGACTGCGACTACAATCTATGCTCTGAGCTATTGGAGGAAATATTTAACCACATCTTTGTGGCTCTTGTTATGACGGAGAAAGCCTTTTGGAAAACGGGAAATATTTAAAAAGTGTGTATGTATTTCTATATTACTATCTACAATAATTGTAGAGGCAGGCAGGCTGGACACAGATTAAGGGTCGGTTCGGAACACGCACACAATAATGAATTGAATTTGATTAGTTGATATTGTGTTGACAGAGTTCAAACTAAAAAGTACAAAATGAAAATGGTAAATATTTTGAACTAAAATGACAAATCCTTGACTAAATATGACAAAATATCCTAGATATCCTCAAATACTCGAGATAAACCTCTAAAATCTCTCAAAATGTGAACAAATCATAGTGACAAAATGACAAGAAAAAATGACTGAAATGACCTAATTCCAAAAGAAATTTTAGGTAAATTCTATAATTGAAAATTGCACTGAAAAATCCTAACTTAAAGAGAGGCACTGAGAATCAAAGTCCTAGACAAAACCACAGAAAAACAAAAGAACCAAAACTCACCGGCTGGCCTATGAGTGTGTGCTGTGAAATGCCATGCCAATAATTCAATGAAAATTGATTAATTGAAACTTGAAATTCATTGACTTAATTCCCGTAATTAAAGTAAGACAGCTTATAAGAGATAATGGAAGTCTTAACTCGATAAGAACCTAATAGCATATGAAACACGAGACTGCGACAAAACGAAAGTGATAAAAACATGTCTCGATAAACCTAACATAAAATATATACTCAACACTATAAACAATAAAATAAGCGAGACTCATCTCGCAGGAGGAGTTCATAATGGGGCGCGTAAAGCGCACGAATAAATGTTAACAAAAGGTAATCCACGAAGGAGTTTACGAATGGGGCGCGAAAGCACCAAAATAACAAATAAAATAAACAACAACTGGCGTGGTCACTTCTTCATTCTTCATTCTCCGATTCTTCATGACCTAGTTCAAATTCACCAGATCGCATCCATAATGGTTGGTTGCGATTACGCGTAGGGCGACGCGGTTGTTCATTAGCGACAGGTTGTTGAGTAGATAATTCAGACTCATGAATAGTTTCAGTATCTGAGTCACTGTCCTCCATAGATGGTAACCGGTAGCTTTGCGAACCGTCAGATAATGGAACAACTGGGATGATCTCGGTGAGTTTAAGGAGGTATCGTTTGGAACGAAGTTGTGATTTTACGAGTTTTTGTAGCAAGCAAGAATCGCCCTCGATGGAAACGATGATATATCGATCACGTGGTTTGGTTTTGTCTCGTTCCGATTTGATATAAACAAGGGAGCCAACTTTGACATCAGCGATGGATGCTAAGTGTTTGCCACGTGCTTTGTGTTTAGCACTTGACGCATGATTGGCTTTTCGTGAGTTAGTTTTCGTCTCACAAATAACTTCGTCTGGTGTGTAGATGGCTTTGCCGGAGAACTGATCTCGTTGGTGAAAGATTTCCCAAGCCGACAAACCAGGCATGCGTAATCTGGAATTAAGCTGAGAAACAACATTGGCTAGTGAAATGGACGACATTGGTCCACCGTCAGGCATTTGGCGAACAATTTCTTTGTGGAGCTCGTTGATGGCTTTTTCTGCAACTGGGTTCTTGTTTGGATTCTTAACTCTTCCGTAGTCAAGGGTTATTTGATGTTGTTGAAGGACAAGATTATCACGAAGGGCGTAAAGTCCAGGTGCATTGTCGACTCGAACAATAGCGGCTGTTTGAGGTGTTGGACGCAGAAGTGACACTGATGTAATCAAAGCTTCAAGCATGGTGTCTTGGTTTTCGTCTGTGTATAAGGTGGCTATGGTGTAGGACGAAAGGGTATCGCGTAGGACAAAGATAATCTGTTTGGCTCGACGGACGACATCAGCAGCGAAGTCGGTGCCAGGGGTAGCAGGTAGTTGCGATGACGATTGTTGGTGAAGCTCTTTCGGAACTGATTGTAGAGCTCGACATTCCGTACATGTGTTTGAAACGTGAGAGATTACATCATCAGCATTCAAGGCGAAGAAGAAACGGTGGAAGATACGTTTCAATTGGTGGTTGGTCGGATGGTT
Source organism: Clytia hemisphaerica (assembly GCF_902728285.1). Classification (NCBI taxonomy): domain Eukaryota; kingdom Metazoa; phylum Cnidaria; class Hydrozoa; order Leptothecata; family Clytiidae; genus Clytia; species Clytia hemisphaerica. The sequence continues at coordinate 74,432 of NW_027103491.1, forward strand.
CAGACGTAGGTGGATGGCTGTGATAATACCTGAAAGAACATGTGCGGGAATAATAAGCAATTCCTTTTCTGGTTGGAAAGGTTCAGCATGTCGAACAACAAGCAACCCATCACGACTGATAGTTGCTTTTTGCAAATAACGTTTGACTGCGGTCTGCTTCTTCTTCTTTGACGTTGGTCTGGTACCTTGTGAAAGGTGGGCATGGACGCGGCGGAGGTCTGGACAGTCCATTTGAAGTTGCTTGATGGCAGGACGGTTAAAGAATGGCATAGCATGGGTACCGGATAAAATTTGCTCAGCAGACACATTTCTTACTGAAATGTCACAGCATTCAGCAACAAACTTGCAAATTTGACAGGATGGTGAATGACATTCGGGTGGGTTACGCGATTGGAAGTCACTAGGAAGATTGTCGGATCCTTTTATATGTTGTACATCTACTTTGTAATCAGAGAGTACAGACATAAAGGTAGCTACACGTGCGCTAGCTGAAAATTCACCACGGATCATCTTGGACCAGGCTTGTACACATGGTCTGTTATCAGTCAAAATCTGGGATGTATGCGGAGATTGTCTAATAAATGGTCCAAAATGTTTGACGGATGAAGCAATACTGAGTGCCTCAATTTCGCAGGGGCACCATGATGACTGGTGGCCTTTCAGTTTAGCACTGAAAAATCCACCCAATTTGATATTGTTGTCTCTCATTAGGTAAAGTACGGAGCCGATACCAACCTTGGATCCATCATGAACGAGGATTAATTGATCCGATGGTCGAGGAAGGGTAATGTGTTCTGCTGATAATAAGGTTTCTTGGAGCGTCTTGAACGACAGAAGAAGATTGTCAGTCCACAATATGGCATCAGTTTTTGCCTTGCCAGCGATGGCATTTTCAAGGTCTTCTAAATAACGAGAACAGCCTCTGATGACACGATTGAATACTTTGTAGGAGCCAATGAATGAGCGGAGCGCAGTTACAGTTTTAGGTGGATCACAGGATGCTAACGGTGTGATTTTATGTTGAGAAGCAGAAATTGTCCCATTGTGCCAGTCCCAACCAAGAATCTGTAAACGTGTTGGAGCGACAACGGTTTTGTTTGCTTTGAGGGTCAAGTTACTTGAGCGAATCCTTTCAAGGGTTTTGGACCAGTTGGAAAATAAAGTTGGAATATCTTTACCCCCAACATACAAATCATCTGCTATCTTTGCCACACATCCTTCTTGTATAAGGGGACCAAGAACAGCACACATTGTTTCTTCGAGAGTTTCAGAAGATCCTGGCATTCCCTGGGCGGATACAGCGTAAATACGTAAGCCTTTGAAAGGTGTAGGTGTGGCACACCATTTCATGGATCCCTTTTCAAGAGGGATTTGGTAGAACGCATCACGGAGATCAGTGGCAATAATGTAATTCCATGTAGATATCGTTCGTAAAGTTTCATCAACAGTTGGCATGATAGTTGGTAAAGTTTTACTGTACTCTCCTATAGTGGTAAATGCGGTTACTAAACGATAGCCGCCACTGGGCTTTTTAACAAGAAATGAGGGACTAACATGTTCAACAGCAACATCAACATCTTCAGGGCGAACGAAGACTCCTTGCTGTTCTAATTCGTCAAACTTTGATTGAAGAAGTTGTTTGTTTTCAGGTGAGTACGACGGTACACGAAGTTTCCGATTCGGTGGTGATACTGGACCGATGTTAACTCTGGCTCTCACTTTACCGAAGGTGTCATTGTAGCGACCAATGGTAGGATCGAAAACTGAGGAATACTTTTCATGAAGGGTATCGAAGTGGTCATTCCATTCATTGGACAGCTGTTGTCAATCGTGATGTTGTGGAGAGAACTGGTTGACGGTTGATGGTTGATTGTTGGATTAGGTAATTTCCCAATTGGCTGGCAGATGGTTGGCTCGATTTCGGACGTATTTCTAATCTGGCAAAAATGATCACTATTTTTCAAACGAATAGCAGAATTTGTGTAATTTGTAAGACTTATCTTACCATCAACAACAGGAGTGATTTGGGGTCGGGGCCATCTCGATGTATCATAAGTTTTTGAGTCTGTACGAGGTTCTAAAGCGACAAATTTCTCATCCATAAATTTTGGAATATCAAGCATGATACTTTCACCAGGGAGGACGGTACTAGGTCGTTGAGTACGGCAAACAAACGTTTGAATTCTGCGCATAGATGGGTGATCAGTGGTGGGAGAACATGCGTAAGGGACTACGTCTTTGTCCTTAATTATGATGTGTTTCTTTGCAGATCGAATAGCAATGTCATTGAATTCAAGGAAAGGTTCACCAGCAATGATATCAGATCCTATATCACCTTTAATAACAAGGGCATCAAGTTTGAATGTATGTGAACCCCGAGTTATGGAAACGTTTTTAATTTCACCAAGTGTGTTTAAAGGTGTTGTTACATCAGCTTGGACAGCTCCTTGGACAGTTGTTTGAATGTCTAAGCCTACAGATTTAGCGAAACGTTCACTGACAAGGCTTGATTCAGCACCTGTGTCAAGACAAACAGTTGCTGGAAATTGTTTGTAAAAACATTGCATGTGAGGGGAGCTACTGGTACTAACACGACGTTGAATGACATGTGATCGTTGGATAATTTGTGAAGAATTTTCTTCTGGCTGAAATTCGTCAGTTTGTGGGTCGAACATTGTTGGGTCCTCAATTTCAACTTGTCTAACTCTGCTCATGCGACGACGGTCAGCCTCGGGTAAAAATCTGCATTGTGAAAGATAGTGTGTGTCAGATGGTCTGTTAGCGGTTCGACATAAAACGCAGTACTTTTTGTTGGATGATTGCTGGTAATTTGGTCTACGAGTGTTCATTTGAGAGCGCATAACCCGTGATTCTTCTACAGTTTGAAGTTCACTTAACAAAGCATCTAAAGCCTGTGATATTTCAGGTTTAATTGAAGCGAGTGTTTTATTTCTCAACTCAGCTCCATATCGTTGTTTTATAAGTGCCGGAAGTCCTGGGTTTATGCGTTCCAACCATAGCAAAACAATAACATTTTCGATTGAAGGTGTGATCTCCTCGTCGACGTCGATAGCGATGCCATGATGGGTCAAACCAGTGTCTTCTGTGACTAGATTATCGTCGAAGAAAGATACGATACGTTGGTAAAGGTCTTCTGGTCGTTCATCGGTTTGTAAACGAATTTGGGTTAAGTCAAGAAAACGTGAGCCTGTAGTTTGAAATCCATAGTGTTCTCTGATTTTGGTCCAAATGTTGTTCAATGAAGTGGAACTTTTAACAATGGTGTTACGAGAGATTATGGTTGCATAATTTGCAATTTGTCCAAGCATGAGTTCCAAGTGGGCACATTTCTGAGCAGCTGTGCGACGACGAGCTTCTGGGATGTTTTCTCCATCATTAGTGAAACCACGAGTGGGAGTGGCAGTTGACTTTTTCTGCCAACTGATTCCTTCCTCAAGGAAAGGAGCAAAGTTGTTGTCAAGTGATAATATGTATATCAAATTCTCTTTCCAATTTGTAAAAGAATTAAGAGTCTCAGTTTTCGTTAGAGTCCACTGCTTTGGAGCTCTCGAGGTTGCCATTTCTTCAAGGTGTCTTGATCAGAATAAATGTATCAGCAATTATTCTTCTTGTAGCCAAGTTCGTTCTAGAACCTATCACCACGTAATTAAAGTAAGACAGCTTATAAGAGATAATGGAAGTCTTAACTCGATAAGAACCTAATAGCATATGAAACACGAGACTGCGACAAAACGAAAGTGATAAAAACATGTCTCGATAAACCTAACATAAAATATATACTCAACACTATAAACAATAAAATAAGCGAGACTCATCTCGCAGGAGGAGTTCATAATGGGGCGCGTAAAGCGCACGAATAAATGTTAACAAAAGGTAATCCACGAAGGAGTTTACGAATGGGGCGCGAAAGCACCAAAATAACAAATAAAATAAACAACAACTGGCGTCCAAATTTGAGAATCAAAAATAGTCACTTTTGCTCTGACTTCCCTCAACATACGTATTATTACAGTTGAACTCATGTAATTCGAACTCCTGTAATTCGAAAACTCACTTAATTCGAACAGATTCTGTGGTCACCTTAGAATTTACCTTGAAAACCTTACAAGAAAACTCCTATAATTCGAACCCATGTAATTCGAAAAATCATGTAAATCGAACAGATTTTCCAGTCCCATCAAGAAATTTTAATCATGTAATTCGAATTTTTGAATTTTTTGAGTTTTTGAAGCTGACAACTCGATATTTCGTCAATCGAACGTTTTCGAATGCTTTCTTTTTTACATTCAATCTCCGAAGAGATTTCGAAGAAACGAGAGCAGGAAATGAACAATCAACAATCAAAGACTTTTTTGAAAAATTATAATTTAGTACATAGTATTTCATTATTCTAACTCGAAAATACAAAAAAATGTTCAAAAGTAAACCTGGGAAGACTTTTTTCATCGAATTAGGTCAGAATTACGAAAACTCATCGAAACTCATGTAATTCGAACAAAATTCTCGGTCCCTTGAGAATTTGAATTACATGAGTTCAACTGTATATACATATTTTCTATTAAATATGAAAAAAGTGTAAAAAACAGACAAACAGTAATATAATGCGTCTCCATTTATTTTTCCTTATGTCACTTTAATTAAAAAATCCAAGAGACACCAGCCAAAACATAAAATAATTCACAATCATTCCAAAAACATGGAAAACATTTCTCAGGGTATCAAGCAAATGAATTCTTGGTTCCTTATTTTAAATCGTAGCTTTGGGTTTCTTTACTTTGTGCATGCATGTCAGGATGATAAGCCGAACAGGAATATAATCCATCAAAAATGAATTTAAAACATATTTTCAAGTTAGTTCAAGAAATGTCGTGAGTTTAGGAAGAAACACGTCAAATTATCAATATCATTGACCGATTCATAATTTTGATAAAAAAATCACATTCATGGTCTTGAGAAGTCTGTTTATAATTTCTTTCTGTTGGAACTATTTGGCAGGTTCAGTATCATATGCAATCAATTCAACAATTTTGTTGGTCACTAGATAACCCATATCATATGCTTCTGCTGCTGTTGTATTTAGCAGGCATGGGTCATGCTGTATCATGATGGGCAAAATAAAATCCTCCAAAAATTCCTCACAACAAGATTCAAAGCAAATCGTTCCCATAATTTTTGAGCTTCCACAATGAGCCCCCCTGGGCAGCGGTTTGCGTGATGGCATGATTGGGACTTTTTTCTTGCGTGATGGCGTGATGGCGTGATTAGAGATTTTTTTGGCGTGATGGCGTGATTAGAGATTTTGGTGTGATGCGCGATAGGGCAAAAATTTAAGGCGTGATGCGTGATTTGGGCTATTTTTCGCTATTTTTTGCGTGATGACAAATTTTAGCGATTTTCGTGATGCGTGATGGAGAAAATCTTTTTGCGTAATTAGGGGTGCCGCTGGGGGGGGGGGCCTCCACAATGCCAATATCCATTCTCCCTTATAAATTTCATCGTCTTTATATGACTGTTCTTTTTTCTTGAGGTAGAAATAAATCCAGACAAACATGTCCCTCTCAGGACTCAGCTTTATGCAAAGTTTTCCAAGTTTGTTTTCTCTCTGTCTTCCTTTTCATCATAATCACAGCAATACATTCTTTTTAACTCGTACTGTACATCAAAAAGTCACCATATCTCAACATGACCCAGTGCATGCATTTTCCCGCTAATAACATACCGCAATTGGTGATTTGCTTTTCGACCGCGCTAAAAGTTGTAAACTATTTAAAGGACAGCAAACAATTTCGCCTTGTGAATGTGCGTAAAAAAAGTAAACATTTAGGCTATCTCAAAATCACAACAAATATGGTAGAGAAAGCAGCGGTCGGGTCATGACCACCGATATATACAAAAATGTTTGTATATCCGGTGGTCATGACTTGATTTTGGTGGAAATCGACAGAAGGTTTTTGAACCATTTGAAAGAAAGTTATCTTTATATTATATATGTTTTTATAACATCAATCAATTTTTAAATTCAAATTCAGTTTTCAATTGAAAAGTATGTATTTTATATTTTGCCTTCTTTGTTGTTTGTGTGCACCTAGCGGGGATTTTCCTCTGTATTAGAGCGGGAGAGTCAAAGTTTTTAAACAGATTTTGATGGGGATAAACTTAGACTTACAATTTTCAGTGGGGATAGGCATTTTCCCACTGGGGACAAAAATAGGCCAGTTTTTACTGCCGGGGACCGTTTTTCGGCTTTTTTTTCAACAGGTAGGGGGGTCCAGCGGGGCTGTTTTTTTGACGTTTTTCCTGGTTCCTTTTTTTAGATGGCTTAGACAGCAACAATTTTCAGCCGCCTGAAAAAACTATCAGTGTAGCCTTAGCTTAACTGACGTCAAATAAATTTCTGTTTGGCATTTTTCTGTTTTACACATTTTTAAGTTAAGTTAGTATTTAAGTTCTAGAATTTGCTGTTAGTTTGTCATTCATTTTTCTCATATTTATCTCAGTTTAATCATTCCTGTTAATTAGTCAATTAGTCATATTTTCTCTAATTAGGGATTAAATTTCGTCTTGCCAAATATTTATGAATTTTTCGTTTTTCTTTCTTCATTTAGTTTGAATATATTTATTCTTGCATTCCATCCTCTCGATTATTTCGGACGCACCCCGGTGCGATGCACTAGGCCCACACTGTGGCTGTTTACTCTGGAGGAAACATAATTTCCGAACCAATGGCATCCGTCACCCCGACCCTCGGAGGTTAAGGACCTTCCTCCCTTTATGTAAAAAATTTTTCAGTAACGAAAATATTCCATCTGCAAGTCTTTGGTCATTAAGTATATATAAGATAAAAAAATTAAAAACTATAAGATATGAAGATGATGTGTTCTTTTTGTTACAGTAATGTCTTGTAAAACGACAAAATCACCATGTCACGTTAAATATACCGGTGTACGTATGTAAGAACCAACCCATCTGCAAGTCTTTGGTCATTAAGTATATATAAGATAAAAAAATTAAAAACTATAAGATATGAAGATGATGTGTTCTTTTTGTTACAGTAATGTCTTGTAAAACGACAAAATCACCATGTCACGTTAAATATACCGGTGTACGTATGTAAGAACCAACCTCGATCCCTGTGTTTTATTAGCTTTTTGATGCTTCCTGATAGCTCTAGATAATACCCTGACATTGTCTGGTTTTGGAACACAAAAGATTACGCAATTCAAAAATAAAACGACGAGATATAATCAATACAAGATATTAATATTTTTAAGATGTTATGGTATGGTTACAAAGTGAGATTGGTCACTATCGGGACAAGCTATTGTCCTGTTAAGTGCTTTATAAAGCGATTGGCAGGGAAACAGGAAAATAAAATCGTTCATTATAGAACATTTCAAATGTCCCAATAGTACTTCAAAAAATTGTTAACAAGGAAACTGTAATAAAATGCTTCATCGGGTTTTCAATATTAAGTGCCACCGGAAGAAGCCTAAAGTTTCTGAGGATGGCATTCATAGCTTCACACATGAGGAAGGTGGGCAAACATCTCATGATTTTGCGCGCATTTTTCAGTATTTTAGTTCCTCTTAACGGTAGCATTCTTATCTTACGGTCTCTCTATTGTTTTATCATAATCAAAAATACTTTTCCGGGTTATTTTGATTTGATTACTCATTTTGAAATGTCAGTTTGTCTTTTTCTTATCCCTGGAGAGTAAATGTATCTAAGGAAATTCCCTTTTTATACCACAAGTAGTTATTAAGCGCTCTTCATAGGTTAAAAATATTACTCTACTCAAAGTATTCGAACAGTTATGTTGCTAAACGTGTACATTAGTAAAATAACATTTGAAGAGCAGTATCTTCAGATATATATGCTTTTTATAGGAAAAACCAGTAAGTCGTATGATTCTGGCTGGGCTCCTTAAATTTATATGAGTTTTTCAGCCTTAAATGTCAATATTATTAAAATGGAAACATGTACTTCTCAGTAATTTCTGAAATCTGAGGCTCAGATTCTTCTTAATTTATTCTTAGGTTTTGTCCAAATTTCAGCCTCATATTCTTATGAAATTGTCCTATAAAAAACGTGTAAGACAAGGCACGGATGTCACTCTAAGTAGACTGTAAATTCACTCCCTTGACACATTTGTTAGCATTTGAAAGAATTTTGTCTCAGATGAGAGGTCACTCTTAACAAAAATTACTGTAGGGCTAAGATCATTCCTTTTGAACGCAAATTCAACTCTATGTGTTCGTTTTGCTGCGGTGGCACCTTAATGAAAGTTATGGCTAGTCCTAAGAAATAGGGTGTTTTAGAATCCACAAAATTTAGAATATTCTTAACTTATTCTTAACATTTTGGCTAGCGAAGCCTTATGGTCTTATATAGTTTGTTCTTATGAAAAAAATATTAGTTGATACGAGAGTTCAAAAGAAACAATAGTCGATGCCTTATAAACAAAAATAAAAATACGTTTCAT
>NW_027103492.1:0-6192 GCF_902728285.1 Clytia hemisphaerica
GTAGTAGTAGTATTTTATTTTTCATGATTGTAGCAGTAAATTGATTCTGACAGCTTGGTAAAATCCATGTGTTTTCATTATGAGAAATACCTCGCAAGTCATCAATGACGCAAGCAATTAACAAAGGAAAAAAAAGAAAGATCAAAGAGATTTTCTTTAACCAAGATTTAAGATACCTTCGCCAATCTTGGAAATCTCCATTTTTCGATAAGTTATTCGCGCTTTCCGTGACGATTACTCTCATATAAATCTTATCACCACCAGGATTGGCGAAGTTTATGAAGTTGAAGCACCTGAAGAATTGACTTTTTCAATCATCTGCGGTGGTGCTCAAGTTATCTGAAATTGGAATTGTCTAAAAGACACGATGTGCAATGAATTGTAACAAACAACGATTGTTGATTTGAAAGTCGTTAAAAGTGCGAAGTAATTATCTTGGGAGTAAATGAACTGAAAATCAATTAAAACAATGTAACAAAAAAGTTACAGAATTGTGTCCATTATGTAAAGAAATGTGAAATATTTAGCTTAAAAAATCACTCCGCAATAAGGATGTGCTGTTTTTTAGTTCTCCTCTGGAAAACAAACCTCTTGCGGTTACGATTGATCGTTTTTTATACGACTTAAAATTGACAAGAATTTAGATGTCTCTACGTTTTATTTTTCGACGCACACTATGTGTAAGAACTTTCGTTTTTACATAATGAAAAACACAGTTTACCAAGTTGTCTGAGGGATGAAGGATTTCCAATTAGACCACTTGTAGGGTACGGTTTAACAATTTCAACTAGAAGCTGCTCGAAAATCGAGATAAACGGTTAAATTTTACATCAAGTTGAGTCCAACACAGAATAAAAAAAGTCCGTGTCAGTCATTGGCAAATTGTGAATTGCTGTTAATAACATTCTTAACTTGACATGTAATCAACACACGTACACACGCTGTAAAAAGTCTCTAGAGAAAAACAACACAAAACAAAAAAAATGGCAGCAAGATGTGAGCAACGTGTGTGTGTGATTAAATTGTTAATTACTTCTTCAAATTATGTACTTTTAAAATGCTTTAAAAATACATTTGGACAGTGAAAGTTTGATTGATAAACTTGGTTGAAGTATCAAAATAAACTTGTTGTCAAGGAGATTAAAAATGGTAAGTGAAAATACAGTCCCAAAATCAGCCATCCAAGATTCAACCAATCGTTCCAAGTTAGAGCCGCTGACGGTAGTTACATATAGAACACACACAGTATAAAGATAAAAATAAAACGTGTGGAAATCAACGTTAGTCCCAAGAGCAATTAAAAATGACAAACTTTTTTGCTTTGTTTGGAACCAATGTTTTATCAAAAAAAATCAAAAACGACAAATTGTCGTTTTGACAGTAAGACAGTCAGGCGCATCCTGGCAAATGAACGGGGTATTTTTCACTTGTGATTGGTGGCAAATGCAAGGGGGGTCGAAAACAAAAGTGATGTAATAACGCTGAATACCCCACGCAATTGAACCGGGTTTGAAATATTTTGCTTCATTTTGAAAAACTGCCTAGATGAAATTTTTTTTCAATGGGTCAAATTTTTTCTTCGAAGATTGAAGAAACTTTTAACAAAAAAATAAAGTTCCCGGCTTTCTACCTTTTTTCCCGTTTTCAGTTTGAAGTTCATTTTTATTCATTTTCACACTTTTAGCCTGAGACGTCCTATCTCATTTGCAGTGGGTGACGAAAACCCCATGCAAATGCTCACCCCGTTCATTTGCCAGGATGCGCCTGACTGTAAGAGAAAAAATAGAATCTGAATGGATTCAGGCGGCATAAAACCAGCGGCAACAAGAGTTGTTTGCAATCAAATCAGGCGTTTGTGTAGGTTTAGTGAAAACTCGTTGAATGGAGGTTATCCCGTCTGACATTCTGGCTAACACCAACACAAGTGTTTCAACCGGTATTCCAACGAAGCCATATTTTGGTTTGTACAGAAATTTCGCCCTCTCAAATCAAAACAACAAAATGGTCAATCTCACTTAAGCAAAACATTTCGGCCACGGCATTTCCCTGGATAAAAATTCTGGTCACGTGACCATCCGTGATTTTGGACCAATGAAAACGCTTCATTTTCCCGGATTAAAGTTGTGTCTACACTAACACGCGGGAAATGGCTAGAAAAAGAGAGCAAAAACCGGGGGTCAAATTAAATTTTTCTCCCTTCTTGTAGGGGTAGAGGGTAAAAGTCGGTATCTTCAGATCTTCTTCGCCTGGTGTTTTTTCTGTTCCATATAATGATAGAAGACATTTAAAAAAAAAAATTAATTTTATGCATTTTCGACGAATTTCAGCCCAAAAAACTGCCCGGGGGGGGGGGGCTTTTTTACCAAAAAATCAGCTTTTTTGAGGTTTACTCTTCATATATCTTCCAAAACTTGCTCAAATTCATGATGTAGTGTTTTTTATGAAAATTTAACCTATTGTAATGCATTCTGCGCAATTTTTAAGGTCAGAAGTCCAAAATTGGCCGAACCTCCCTGGGGGTACTGATTCGCACTACAGGCAAAAATTGGAAAAAATGGCATTTACTGGCCTTTTCAGGCCTGTAAATATGTCAAAACTATTGCAAATCTTATTTTTTTCACTTGCTGTACTAAATTTTATGAAGAAACAACAAAATAATCATATTGGATTGAAAATTGTGCCCGTTGGAGCCCTAAACGAGCTGTTTTAAGCCGAATTTGGGTAGCAAAATGCTTTTTAAGGCCAATTTTGCAAGTTCATAAACTTAAACTAATTGATTCACACGTCTGAAATTTTCAGAGATGGAAGTCTTCAGTAAAGTATTTAAGCAAAATGAATTTCAAAATGTTCACTTTTTTTAAAAAATCATAATGGCGTCTTCGAAAATCGCTTTTTAGCAAAAAAAAATCAGATTCATCAAAATATAGCAGTTTTTAAGGCAAGCTTCTACAAACTGAGTTTAAATGCTGATTGAAATTTTTTTTGCAGTGATAGTACTCTGGAGATACTCCAGGGAAATCAAAATCATTTGGGTCTGGGATGCGTCTATGTCCCCCATTATGGAAAAAAACCCCTGCTAAGGCCATTTTTCAAGCAAAAATCCAAATTTGGACTGAAAAAATCTCTAAAATGACAATAGACATGGGCCCGAATTTTCTTGCAGTTATAGTATTCTGGAAATACTGCAGGAAAATCAAAGTCATCTGGGCTGGGATTTGGGTTAATCACCATTTGGAATTGAAATTCTTGCTAAAAGCATATTTAATCAAAACCACTTTGACTGGAAAAATCTTTAAAATGCAATGACATGAACCTAAAATCTTTTTGCCGTGATAGTCTCTCTGGAATACTCCAGGAAAATCAATCCTTTGGTTTTAGGTGATTTCATAACAATTTCTTTTAAGTTTGTTTAAAACAAACCCCCGTGCTAGATTAATCTCAATTTCTAACTTATGACCTTTGGAAGTCTGAATACAGAATATTTTGTGTAGTTGCAGCCTATACAGATTGGAATCTAAAGTCTTAATCGTAACCCTTGCCAGTGAGCCCACAGAGAATTTTTGACAGCATTTGACTTTAGGTTGGTTTGGAATCGTTTATTTTGAATGTAATCTTCACTTTAGATGAATACTTTTTTATTGGATTCATGAAAGGTTCAAAGTTTGTTACTTTTATTTCCAATTGTTTCAGATTTTGAGCTTGCAATAGCTGATTGAAAAAAAAATTTTTGATCACAGCGGGGCTTGGCCGCCATTTGAATTTCAATTTTTTTCTCCTGAACATGGCAATTTAGAGTTGTTCGTTAATACGCGAGCGCTTAGGGTAACTTGTGTCTGTTTATTCCTCAAATCCCGGGAAAGTTTTTTTGTCGATTGCTCCGGATGGTCCTAAATCCGACAGCATTGCCTAATTCCGACCCCCCAAATAACTGTTATGAAAAAATTTACAAACATTCCCTCTCCAAGTTGAACGATAAACTATTACAAGAGCTCTCGAAACAAAACATCTTACAGATGCCTATAATGTCAAGATGCCAATTAATGTAATTTAAAAAGTGTGAATTGTAAAAAAAATAATTACTTTTTATGATGTTGTTACTGCCGTTGTACATATTGCAATAAAAGATTATGTTTTGTATATATAAGAAGCAATTATTGTTATTTCTATTTGGTTCAATTGGTTCAATGTATATCAAATCTCTCAGTTTAATTGAAACTTTGGTATCTTCGTTGCGTCACAGGGAAAGGCTTGTTTTTACACATCGTCAGTGAAGTATGAGAGGCGATTAAACANAATTATCTGTTTCACCCGTCCTACGTAGAGCTTTTTAGGAATTTTATATAAATATTTTGAATAAACCAAACATTTATTTTAACTTTTCATTTATATTTTTTTTTGTTAATGTTTTATATGTAGAGAGACGAACATGTATGTTTTCTACTAATTAAAATATATAGATAGATAGCTAGATTTTAGTTGTATCTTTAAAGACCCCATCGGATTTAGGCCACTGTCGGTTATTTTTACAAATCCGGAAAAGAACTCCCTCGGAATTCCGTACCTAACTGATTGGTTCAAGAAACGTAAATGGCAGGATAATTTTAAAAGTTGAGAAATATGTGCGAAATTTCGATTTGAGGCTTTGGTCTTAAAGAAAAAAGATAACAGGAATAGCTTTTTTAATCCTTTAATTCGAGGTTCAGCTGCACTTCTTACTAATCGACTTCGATTGTGATCGAGTAATCATAATGATTGATAATAATCAAAGGTGATCAGTGACCACTTATCGACTCTATCGCATCGGTGATCGCATACTCACTCAACTCCGAATCATGGCATTTTCATCGACCCTTTTCGATTTGTTCGATCGTTTCGATTACTTTCATCAATCACTTTCGATCATATTGAATACCTTCGATTGTGTCGGAAATGTTTCCTGTCCTGTATACAGCTGTTAGGGTGCGCACTCATCGGGATTTTTTGCGTGGAACAAGTCGAAAATCAAAATTGTAACATTCCATCCATCATAACTTATATATCTTTAACAATACTCCAAACTTGCTCATTCTTTTTTTTTTAAATACTCAGAATTTATCAGAGAAAACAAAGAAAAAAACCCCATCGCATTACCTACCTTCAATAAAAAGATATATCATTTATTAGACATCAAGGTGAAAAAATCAGTTAGTCACACTAAGAAATCTAGCTTTCAGAAAAAACAACATCAGTCATCTACAGGATATATTTCAACAACAAGGATGAGAGTTACCTGAATCAAGTTCGCAAGACAATATTAATTAAAACTTGAAAGTTGGAAACAAAATAAAAGTGCAGCAGCCAAAATCAACCAACCAAAATTTGTCATTCAATTCCCGAGACAGCGCTTCGATTTTTAAGGCCTTGTTTATACGCTAAAGTAAAAACAATTACGCACATGTGGGTCATTGTTTGGGTCCGGCAAATTTCCGGAGTAGCATATCCGGCATGCGCGGACTAGTGGGTTCCGCCTCCCCCGAGATCTTTTCTGGTAAGTTGATCTTCAAATTAGTTTCAAGGTTGGTTGGCTCAATTTTTCATCAGGCTCAATTTTAGGCAATTTCTCAAAGTTTTTGAAAATGTTAATTTCATTAAAAAGCGCCGGTTATTTTTAGAATCCCTTAGAAGTTTGCGGTGCATTTTTGCTGAGAGTCAATAAACGATATAGCGCTTTCGCAGCATTAATCTTTGATACGCATTTGGCGGGCTGCTAGTGGGCTACTGAAAATCGCGACTCCGATTCGTGGCACCACCGTCCCTTGACCCATTTTTCAAATGGTCGCTATTGAGCTGGATTAGTTATAGACTGCGGTTTTTTTTATAAAACGGGGAAAGATAGTACTTAGTTTCAGTGTTAGCCTTTGAACTCTATGGGTCGTCTTAAATCGAGAAAAAAGAAGAAATTTAATTTTCGGCACTTTCCTGAAATTTTTCAGGGACCATATATCGTTGGAAAGCTAAGGTTTCAGCTTTTCATTGGTAAATTTTTTTTAGCTATCATTTCCAGCTAGCAATAGGCTAAAGTTTAAATCATCAGGCCGATTTCAGGACCGCGCCAGCAAAACTCCTCACGCCCGCCACACGGAAGACTAGACATCCGCCATTTTGCATGATTTTGGTGCTTCCGAAAATATTCTTGTGGCGTGGTGTGAGAGA
>NW_027103493.1:0-13278 GCF_902728285.1 Clytia hemisphaerica
TGTGCATTATGTTTTATGCATTTTGGGCCATTTTTTTTACACTACCTTAGGATATGGCTAAACTTTCTCAATGCTAAACAGTCTAGACTTAAACTCCTATATCAGGATCAGAAACTAGGCTAGTCCTACCTCTTTTATCTTTGCCTTTGCAACAATACAATACTGACAAGTTGACACAAGATATTGACAAGTTATCCCTGTGAGAAATTTATATTAAAATATGCGGTAAAAAACAAAAGTGGTGTCTTCAACAGATTGCTTGGCAACGCTACTTCACGGACTGTTTGTTTATTTCCACTAATGAGATTGCCGTATGCATTCTTTTTGGTACCCACCGTGGCCTCTCGGTGCCTTGCATGACAGGCGGCTGTAAAATCTTACCCTTCATAACACCTTTTGGACCTACCCCGGTGGAGGTCCTATAAATTAACCTTTGTCCGTTCGTCCGTTCGTCTGTTCGTTCGTTCGTTCGTTATTAGCTTTCCTCATGATTGGCTCGTTAGTTTTTTCTGATTTTTTGCACAAAGATGCATAACTATAAACCCTCGAATGTGACGGAGCCCGATTTTCAAAAAAAAAAAATTTTGGGCAAATTTGGGCCAAAAAACGGCTAAAAAACGGGTTTTTTGGACTTTTGAAAATTAGGTCGTTAATTTTTACCTTTGTGAAAAATTAGGTCGTTAACTTTTTCTGATTTTTTGCATGAAAGTAGGGTACCATCGTAGGTAAAAATTGGCTTAAGCAGATTTTTGCAAAAAAATTTTGTTGGCTCAAAAAACGCATGTTTATCTATAAGAATCACTATTAATAAGCATACATCGATGTTCTTAGTCAAATAACTCAATTTTTTTATGAGATAGATAGATAGTTTTTTTTCTCAGGAGGGCTTACTTTTAAAGAATATGTGTGTTTCGACGAATTTTGGTTGTTTGGCGTGTTTTTATAGAAAAACTGGCCAAATTCGATATTTTTTTATAAGCACATTATCAATTACTTAGGTATTAGCTTTTCTCGAGATTGGCTCTTTCATTCTTTACGATTTTTTGCACAAATATGCATAACTGTAAACCCTCGAATGCGACGGAGCCCGATTTTTGGAAAATAATTTTTGGCCAAATTTGGGCTAAAAAACGGCTAAAAATGTGTTTTTTGGACTTTGTGAAAAATTGGATCATTAATTTTTTGCAGGAAAGTAAGGTACCATCATAGGTAGTAGATGGTTCAAACAGATTTTTGCAAAAAAGATTTGTTGGCTCAAAAAACGCATGTTTATCTATAAGAATCACTATTAATAAGCATACACCAATGTTCTTAAAATTACTGAATTTTTTGATGAGATATGTTTTTTGCTCTCGAACTCTTTAATATGAAAGAATATTTCAAGAGCATGAAATTTTGGTTTCTAAACGTGTTTTTTATAAGAAACAAACAACTAATTTTAATAGATCGTCACTATTTGTGTTCTGAATGATTGTTTAATGGTCACGCTTATGTAGATATCAATTATATACATATGTGTTAAATGCATAACCAGGTAGGTCCATAAAAGTATCACTTGTTTGCGATTTTTTGCACATAGATGCACATTAGTACTGCCGAAAAGGTGTCGAAAACCGTTTGCCGAAAAAAAATTTTTTCCGGTCTGTAGAACCGAAAATGTGCCGGAAATCGTCGTTTTTTCACGTTTCCGCCACATTTTTTCAACTTATTTAATTGTTTCTTTACAGAAAAATGTTCTTTATGATGATGCCCAAAACTTAGCATCGTTTGATTTCCAAAAAAATCATCCTTTGAATCCGGAACTCCTTAAAAATCGCCGGAACAGCCGAAAACCGGCGTAAAACGGTTTTCCTTCATTTTTTCAACTTATACTCGACAGATTTTCATGATTTTTTGCACAATGATGTAAAATGGCAATGCCCAAAATGTGACCAATCTGTGATGAAATAATGAAAACTGAAAACTAAATGTTTTTTTTACTTCAGTTTTAATTTTCTCTGAATGATTGATTAAAGTGTCGATATTATTTTTCTTTCACCGTTAAACATCGATGCGTTTCTTAATTGCTTTCTCCGTTCCAATAGATATATAAATCGAAATTTAAAATTATACATTACTTCCATTAAATTCTAATTATTCGTTTTATAAATAGGTAGGTCCATTAAAGTATTACTTGTTTTATTTTATTTTCTTATCCACGGATCGCTGATAGTCACCCCGGAATCTGTGTTTCCGGGGGTTTTGTTGTTTGGAATTGATTAACTAACAGTTAGGTAGGGTCAGGGTTGCTAGTAACGGCTTGTCACTGTGCCGGGTGCATACTCGGCGCCTTGGGCCCCGCAGGGTTGCTAGTAACGGTTTGAATTTCAGTCAGGTTTAAAAAAGGGGTACTTTTGCCCATATTATAATAACATTACCCCCGTCTTTTGCCAGTTCGGTATATATGTAATGAATTGCGTGATTTTGCTGTGCGACGATGGCTCAACGGATACGGCGTTGGTATCCGAAGCCGAAGGTCTTTCTTTGATGGTGGTTCGAACCAATGAAGTATAAGCCCGAAGGGCTAGAAGTCAATCTTCTTGGTAGGATTTGAAGCCAACAAATCCTACCAAAGTTGCGCGGCCTTGAGCGGATCGCCTGGTTTTTACACAAATGACAGATTGAAACTAAAATTTACCGCTAAATTTCGAAAAAAATATCAATCGTAAATAAAGGGATTGCTAGATTCAATCTGTCGTCAAAAATGCGGTGCATTTTTTAAGGCTTCACTTTTTCTTGCCTGAGAAAGGTTAGAGATTGACCTCTAGCACTTCGGGCGCGCCTTCGGGCTTTAAACTCAATGGTTCGAACCCCGCACGGTACGATGATGTGGTTGGTCAAAATTTGATACAGGTATGAAAACTTAGTCAGAAAAGAGAAAGACAGGATCAGAGATAAGAAAATAAAATTAAAAAATGAAGGTAACTTTGGGCGATCCGATATAACTTCTTCCGACCCAGCCCTCGTTTTCGGGGATTGGCGGGTCCAACCGAAATATTTCTAGGTTTACAAATGAGTAGTGAAGGCATAGTCGGTAAACTTAACCAAGCATGTTAATTTTTATTTTTCATACATGTTTCGATTTAATAATCATCATCAGTGTTTTTAGTTCTAAAAATAGATAAATAAAAATTATATCATGTGTCACAAATAAATAGTGTATATACAGAATCAGTCACAAGTATAAAAATCAGCTTTTCAAAGTTTTTTGAATATTTAAAACCCCCCTCAAACGTTCGTTCCATAGATATTCCCTTTCAGACAATGTATATTTCCCCCTTGAGTGAATGCTTTCCAGATATTGGACAGCAAAGTCAGTTTTTTCTTTTCCAACACTACATACTTTTGAGTGTTCTAACACTGCTGAAGTTCTCGATTGTTGGAAATGTTCTTTAAAACGCTGGTTGAAATGGGTGGTGGTTTTCCCAATGTACATAGATAAACACGAACATGAGATACAGTAGATACCACAATCAGTACAAGTTAGACGTGCGTTAATGGGGTAGCTCCTGCCATTAGTTGGGGACTCAACGTGGGTGTTTTCATTTCGAATTTCATTAGAACAGATATCACAACGACGAGAACATGGCTTAGGAAAATGACTTTGTACATTGTTGTGAAAAAGAAGATTACCAATTGAAGACCCTGTTGATTTAACAATGTCTAATTTTACTTTATGATGGTTTAGAGTTCTGTTTGATTGGGTGGCAAAATGATCAATATCCTTTACATATGAGGTGTCTGAGAGGACTACCCACCGGACAGAGTTGATTTCAGATTCATTTGTTTTCGGGACTTGAACAAGATTGCGTTGAAGAGAATGAGCTTGTGAGAGAATATTATCTACCATTTCGATAGGATAACCAGAATTGATACAGCGTTGTCGCAGAAGAGCTACAGCGTCAAGGAAGTCCGAATCTCTAGAGCAAAGACGACGAAGTCTAACGAGTTGACTTTTAACTACTCCCTTGAATGAATGACGGGGATGGGCTGATCCAAACCAAACTTAACATATGAGGTAGAAGCAGTTTGCTTGCGGTATTCCCTAGTGTGGAATTGACCATCTACGATGAAAATTTCAATGTCAAGCAAGTGGAGTTTTTCTTCGGAAATTTCGTTTGTAAGAAGAAGGTCGAATTTATTGAACTGTGTATTTAATGTCTCGAAAAAGTCATTGAATTTGCTTTTGTCGCGAAAGACCCCTCCACAGTCATCTATAAATCTCTTCCAAAGTTTCAAATTAGTTTCAAATATACGACGAAATCCTGGGTTATTTTCCAATAAGTCCCTCATAATAAAACTCAGGAAGATATTCGCTAATGGTACACAGTGTTTACCTCCTGTAGGGATACCTTTGTCCAGCATATAAAACTTATTGTCCCAAGTTATTTGCTGGTTTTCCAGTGTGTAAATGATCAGGTCTAGAAGAGTAGATTTGATTTGAATAGACCAATCAGTGCATTTATCAAAACAGTTCATTAAAGCTTTTCGGAGATGCTCGAATTTCACAGAAGGATACAGGGCTTGAACATCGATACCGAACAAGATAAGATCTGAAAAATCCCATGATTCATTAGTCGCTAGTTCATTCAGTTTATCAAAATCAATAAGGATATCAGTCGAGTCCTTTGTATATTCAAATTTACCATAAAGTTTTGAAAGTGGAGTTAGGAAAGCTTCCAACCAGGATTGAACACGGGACATTTGGCACGACGACATACCGACAACAAGACGAGCTGGAATTTTGAGACTGACCTCATCAGGTTTAATCTTACGTAAATCGTCAATGTTCAATTTATGAGCTTTCAGCAAAGGGTAAACGTATGGTGTTGATTGCTGTACGAAGCATTCATTTGAATCGATAGCGCGAGTGTCCTTTCTCGTACCATCCTGATTTTTCAAGTTCCCTTTGGATCCACCTGGTAAGATTCCAGTGACAGCCGTTAATTCACGTCTAGTAATAAAATCTATATCATACAACTCCGTCATTTTATCATCAATAAATTTGCGATTATCTTTCCAGTTGGAAGATTGTGTTTCACATAATTTTGCGATTTTAGAAATGTTTATTTCCTCAATTATCTTTCTTTCTGCGAAGTCTATGATAAGAATAAGGTTACCTTTGTCAACCTTTCTGATATCGATAATTTTTTGTTTCGTCGTCAAGAGTTTCAGTTCTGATAATGCAGTACGCAGTATTTTTGGCAAATTGTCGTGTCTGCTTTTGTTGGAACGTGTGAGAGTAATACATTTTTGGTTGACTTCCTCAATCTCTTTTTGTAGTTGTTTTGTGACACCATTTCGAAGATCCCTTTCTTTCGGTTGGGAATATCTCAATTTCCTTGGAATGCTTTTACTCCTATCAAATTTCTCATTATTCTGTGGATCGTTAGGGGGGTCACCATTACTGTTGGCTGGTAAACTGTTCTCGTTTTCATTTGACAATTCGGATAACTTTTCATCCAGATCTCCAATACGGTTAAGTGTCCGAAAGCCCTCCAGAATGAGGATCTCCTCTTCTTTGTTGTTATTGGTAGACGATGGAATGAAACCGGTTCCTAATGAAAGTAACAGTTTCTGGTGGTATGTAATGTTGGTACTTGACAGATTGACAACTGAATTCATCCCGTCACTTGTAAAATACTTTTTCAGCTTTCTCAATTTATAACGTTCTCTTGCTTTCCGGTTACGTTGTTTCTTTGTGTTTGCGTTACGGTTACGGTTGGGCTTAGGGGAGTATTTGTTTATTTCTAGGTTTACGGGCAACGGCTGTTGAACCTGACTGAGGATGCGGCACTTCAAACCACAGATATCTGTAAAGCCCGAAGGGCTATAGATAGGCAACTTTAAGCTTTCTCCAGCAAAAAAAAGTGAAGCAAAAATTTGACTTTTTAAATTTCGTGCCGATGGATAGGATCTAGCATTTTAATTGTTTTCGGAGCGCGAGATAAAAAAAAGTAGGGGGCAAACGCTATTTCACATCTCTCAAACCGGTGAAATTGCATATTTTAGTCACGTGACTTTGGTAGGAAATCCTTCCAAACCTTTATCTGATATTCCGATGGCGTATTGGCGGCCGCCCACGCTAAAGCTCTAAAGGAGCGGGCCAATATAAAAAGAAAATTTCTACATCGGGTGCCAGATAAATTAATCTGGCACTAGCGAGTGCCTCACTAAAAACCGAGATGACGTCTAGTATAGGCCAATCTGGCACCCGATGTAGAAATTTTCTTCCGACACGCTAAAGCTCTGGAAAGAAATATCGAGAATTATAATATATAGACTGGAGTCGTTTATAATGCGTGTAATACTAATAATACCAATACTAATAATAATAATACGGGATTTAGTTTGTATAAACGACTGGAAGAAACCGGTGTTCCAGCCTTATAGATACCCCGGCTAGCTACGCAGAAACTTGCGTAGCGAGAAAACAATTTATCAAGCAATAACAAACTCTCAAAACAAAATCAACTCAAATGAAAAACTTTCAATATCCACACACATGTTTTTCTCAAGAATTATTTTGAGCGGGAAAAAATCATAATTGCAAATATTGACACTTTTCTTTTGTTTGGAGTTAGTGCACAAAGGTTTCTAGACGACTAAAATTGTTCCCTTTATTACTTTTTGCTTTATTTCTACTATGTATGAATTAGTCGTCTAGCTTGCTAGACTATATAATATACAGATTTTATATTGGCTAACTCTCCCATATTATTATCAAGCTGAACCCGACTAAACAAATCCAAGATGGCGGAAGCAGCACAAGCTCGTGTGCAACATGCAGTTGAAGAAATGTTGGAATCTCTTGAAAAAGAAAAGCTAAGACCGCTTCTTGTAAGTAATTTTTAGCCCCCCAAAAATATTTCATAGCTTGATAAGCTAAATCAAATGTATCAGTGATATACTAGCCCTTAATTTTTAGAGATTTTTTACTCTGCTGATTTTTTTGACATTCCAATCATCATCTTGTCTTGTGCATGTTTTTAACTTTATAGATCGTCTCAGTATGAAATTTTCTTCCTTCTGACAAAATTTGGTTGAATCCTGCTTATGTTTAGAAAAAAGTGTTTTGGAAGTCATTATCTTTTAATCAGTTGGGTGTTTAAGATAAAAACTGCAATTATTGCTATTTTCGGAAATTATTGCCAAAAACGGCAATTTTTTTAACGATGAAATGCTGAATCAGCAAAATGTGTTGTCCTTTTAAGGGCAAAGATGTCAGAGGTGTTTGAAAATAGTAAAATTGCATCGAGAAAAAGGTTTTTCGGATTTTTAAAAGTGATTTTTTCAATTTTTCGTTGCTCAATAACATGAAAAGTTCTAAAATAATAAGTTAAAAGATCCTGCATCGATGCCGAAACACAGCCAGAAAGAGATAACAAAACCCCCGTTGTAAATTTGTTTACATATGACTCGATTTTGCTATCTGCATTTCCAACAAAAACCAGTTGAAAACAAAACTAAGCGAGGCACAGTGGGCCTACGTCAAATACCACGTGTTCAATAATAAAATCAACTTTTATTTGCAAAAACGGCAATAATTGCCGAAAACGGCAATTTTCATTTATTTACTTTTTTATTTTTCTGCTGATTCAGCATTTCAACGTTAAAAAAATTGCCGTTTTCGGCAATAATTTCCGAAAAGAGCAATAATTGCAGTTTTTATCTTAAACACCCAACTGTTAATTTGATTTGGTTACGTCAGCTCAGGTGAAGGCTTCTTCATAAAGACGAAAGACATGTATCTATTTTTCGGATCTGGCATGCAGGAATAGTGTCAGGACCTGCAGGCGACCTGGTAGGGTTGGGTATGGGTGTGGTTTGGGTGTGGTTACGTATCAGATAGGCTAGGAATTGGGTTATTATCAGTTAGGGTTAGGGTTGGAGCTCGAAACAAACACTTTTTGTGATTTTCTCTTAATACAGTCTGGTCTGCAGTTTGTACAATATAAATAGCTGTCAGAAGCGCTATCCTGGCATGAATCCGTGGCGCAGTGGATAAGGCAATGGGTTTCAAAACATCGGAACTTTGCATTTAGTGGGTTCGAATCCCACCGGTGGCGATCTGTCGGTAAGTCATTCAGTAAGTTAGAAAACCGACAGGTTCAAAATGCATAAAACATAATGCATATTGCATAATGCATAATGCATAATGCATAATGCATAATATTTGAAAAATGTCAATTTTAGAGGCTATAATAAGGAGAATTTGAAAGATAATACTTTCAACAAAACAAATATACCAATTTCTACCAGAAAATAAAGGGTAGAAAACTGCAAATTTGAATTTTGGATGATGAAGAAAATCCATGATCCACTGAAAATGCTTGTCGCCATTTTGATTTTCATAATTGTATTTTACAGAAAGTAATATCATGTAGAAAAAACACGAAAATATCTCCTTCGTATATGACTTTTCTAACTCGAAAACGTAAATTTTAAAGCAAGATCTTTCTGGGTTTTCTCAGAGGTTTTTTTTCAAACAATTGCTAATAAATTTCAACGGGTTTACCCTCTTACAAAGCATTAACCATGTGAATGCTTTTTGTTAGATAAGCCAATATCCAGCCAATATAAATTAAAGAGCTTCATCCGGAAGCTAGATCAAAGAAAATAGACTTCGAATCTTTTTACATTTGAATGTTTATGTGTTTTTTTTTATCTGATCTGTTGCATCATCTTCTTATTATTTATGCTGACGGGTTGTTATGATTCGAATATTTTCTCTTTCGTTCGGATTCGAAAAGTAAATATCATGTCTGGGGAAATCTCTCTGATTGGAATGTTTACAAGAAACTCTTCTAAAGAGGTTTTTCGCGGTTTTAGCCTCTGCAAAGGAGAGTTTTAGAAAATATAAAATCGTTCTGTAAATTACACAATACTATTATGCATTATGTTTTATGCATTTTGTACCTGCCGGTTAGAAAACATAAAAAATAGCTGACAAATAACCAGAAAGTCAGAAAAACTACAAACAAGAGACTGAAAAGTACGAAATAAGTCCAGATCTGTCTTTCGTCTTTATGAAGAAGTCACGACCTGACAGCAGTAAAACAGTGAGGACGACCCTCGACATGGCCCGAGAATTCTCGGGCCAAAACTTTTATTGGAATTCGCGTAAAGCCCGAGTATGGCCCGAGCTGGCCCGAGAATTCGGGTCGTGTTCGGGCCACACGCGGGCCACGCACGAGCCACACTCAGGCCAAATTTTGAAAACATGATTTAAACAGGCGTGTAATTTCAGGACTGAATTTTTTTAACATTTTCTTTGAGAAAAACCTGGAAAAACTTGGTTTCTCTTAATTATATTAAATATATGAATGTTGTAAATTCATATAAATATTAAATGTCTTATTTGGTATGAAAACATAATTATAAATATACTTAGGGTGGAAATATTTGCTAGTAAACTGGTCCTGGTTTTAAACTGAAGCGTGTCCATGGGAAGCTCGTAAAATTTTTTTGAGCGATATAAACAAAACAGACAAATCTTATTTTGTACTATTTTGTTTGACTGGACATGCTGAATCAATTTAACATTTAACATGGCCCGAATGACTCGGGTCATATTCGGGCCAAAAGAATTGATAGGGTCTCTTGGCCCGAACATGGCCCGAGAATTCTCGGGCCATGTCGAGGGTCGTCAGTGAGGCTGGAACTTCGATTTTTGAGGATTACTATTTTACCAGCTTTTTAGCGCTTTTTTGCCTCGCTAACCCAAATCTTGCAACCTCTTTACCTTAAGGAAGATCGAAATTAAGAGTTTTCAGAGTTCCGAAAAAAACGCATAGCAGAAATTTTTCTTCACAAGATCGATTCTCAACAACAAAATACATCTTTTGGTCTTTGGGTTTGTTTCTGACGTTTTTCCTTCAAAGAATATCGACCACTTTCCTTTTCCCCTTGAGCGGGTGAGAAAAAAATGATTAATTCCCGTTCTAGCGCAGGCGAATAAAGATGAGGCAGCAATCTTTCGCTGAGGGAGCAATCTTTCGCTGAGGGAGCTACTTAGTTTCCGCCCTATTTTGCGCCCACAATAGAAGAGGTATTCCAAATGATAAACGATGTTGTTCTGTAAGTGTTTATTTTCTGAGAGATACAAATAGTATATTAAATATTATTAACTTATTTATTTAAGTATTTTTGAGCCCAAATTTAAATATCTGGTTAAATAAAAAACAAATGATTGCAGTTCTGTTTTTCCTCAAACCCTAGGAAAAGTTTTTTTGCTGACTTAGCTATTTTACAAATTTCGGAAAAGAACTCCCATAGGAATTCCGATACATAACTCGATTGGTTCATTATGGAATGGCTTCAAGAAAGTCATAATGGCAGATAATTTTAAAAGTTTCTGAGTAAATGTGTGTACTTTATCGCTGTTGTTGGCTTGTTGATTCTTTAAAGAAAAAAGATAACAGATATAGCTTTTTCTAATCCTGGAATATCGAGGTTCCAGCTACACTTATTTAGAGTATAATCCTCACCTGAAGGTAGGGTTTAGCTTTAATCAATCTGCTACCAGTTTGCAGAGTAAGGCAAAGCTGCACTCGAGGAAAAATTTGGAAATACCAAGTTCCGCACTGGAAGAGCGCACCTGATAAATTTTGGTCCCAGACAAGGTGCACCTATACCTCAGAAATTGGCCAAAAAAGGCAAAAAAATGTTAAAATTAGCTGCACTTGAGGAGAAAATAGCAGAACTCTGCACTTGGGGTTAAAAAACCATATGCACTTGCACCTGAAAACCTCAAAGTTTGTACCTGCACTTGACTTTTTTCGAGTTGTGCACTCAAGATCTCGAGCACATAGGTTCCACCTCCCCCCCAGAAATTTTGGGGTACCTAAAAAAAAGAGTGTTAAAAAAGCTAGGTACTGCTACTGGAAGTATTCTTAAATTTAGGGAGTACCTGATATGTTTGGAGTATATACCTGCATTTTCACTAGTGGGGGCGGGGCTGTTGTTTTTCTATGAAGTCATGGTTCTGTGACCCTTGAACTCCTTGAAATCCTTGAAACACCCTTTATTTTTTTCCTGCCCTTGAAATTCCAAATTTTTTGGCCATTTTCAGCCATTTTAACTTTCAGAAGTACAAAATTTTTTCCACTGCGTGGGATACAAACATCAGTGAATTAAATGAGAAAACATAGTTTTGGAACCCCTGAGATTCAAGGAGATATTCCACGCTCATTCTTAACGGGTTTACTCTTGAACCTGTTATGTGCCACTGGAATTATATGAGATCGGCAGGTCTGGGTGGTTGTAAAATTATCAATTATCAGTCTATCTAAAGCACTGAAAATCAAATATTTTTTACGTCTGGCCCAACCATAGTCGGGGCCCTCCACAACTATAAAGAAAGTAAGGAAGTTGAGAATTCAACCATGATAGTTGAAAATTCAACCTTTCTCCTATCGTCGACAGATTTCCTTGAAATCCTTGAAAACTAGCAAAGATCAACTAAAAACTCTAGAAATCCTTGAAAGTGCAGTAAAAAACCCTTGAAGGTGTGGTAAAAAACCCTTGAAACCCTGGAAAATTAGTCAAAAACGACCCTTGAAACCCTTGATTTTGATGAAAAAGAAGTGCGGGCCACCATGGAAGTATTTTCTCAGGATTGACAAAAGAGCAGAAAATCCTTTATTGCATTTCTAATAATAAAAAAGGGAGTATTTCAAAGTTTAGAATTCTAAAAATTTTGGGGGTACCAAAATGGTTGGGGGTACCTGAACCATCCTGCGCGGGTGAAAAAATTTAATCTGTCAATCATCTTCTCAAGCGAAGAGTATGCCAAGCGATTCTAGCTTTATGATAGTGCTGCGGATCATTAGTGGATAGTATTCAATTATCATTATCATATTATTTTCATTCATGAAAAGTTGTATTTTTTACTGCTCTATTCGAATACTGAATTTGAAAGATCTACTATGTGACTTTTTTTTGCAAACTTCAAAAAACTGATTTTAATCCTTTTGCAGGATTTTAGCTTAAGTGCTTGCGTGCAGCATAGGGTAAAAGTCCAAATATGCGTTTCCCGTAATTTTTGTATGAAGAGTTAAGTCTATACTGCCTGTGAGAAGTTTATATCCAAATCTGCAACAAAAACGAAAGTGGTCTCTTCTACTGGATTGCTTCATGGCGCTCCATCCTTCGTGGACTTTTTATGTAATTTCCACCAATAAGATTGCCACATTTCACTCGGCCCTTCTTTTTGACACCCGTGGCTGGTGGCCTTTCATTGCCTTGCCTGGCAGGAGGCTATAAAATCTCACCCTTCGCAATACCTCTTTTATTTGTTTCAATCTGTGATCCTAAGGTGATTGTCAACAAAATGCCATAAAAAATCACTGAATGAAAGAAGAACTTAAAATCTCAAAGGTTTTGATTTTGAAGAATTGGTGCAAAAAAGTGAAACGTTTTTTGCACAAACAAAACTCTGTAACTATGAGAAATTACCCCGTTGCTAAGATGTTGGCTTTATAAAATCAAAAATGAAACCACTGAAAACGAAAGTAAAATTGGCCCACACTCCAATTTCTGTAATCTTGATATAAGAGTTTAAGTTTATACTGTCTGACCTCTTTGTACGGACTACGTCCTGTAGACTTTAAAAATGCTTGGATTTGGCTGAAATTTTGCACACTTGTTCCTTGAGTGAATATCTTGTTCCTTAAGTGAAAATCTGTGGGTTTTATTTTCATTTTTTAAAAAGTTTTGATTTTTTGGGCCTGGGGATGAGTTTTTTGCCAAAACGAGACTAAAACTTTGGGGCAGCCTGGAGACTTCAAAAATGGGCTCAAATTTTGGACACTTTTTCCTTGAATGTTCTTATAAAAAAAATAACGCATAAACTTAATAATAACATAGTTTGCAGAGGGGTATGAACCCCCCTAGGTTTATTTCATCCCCCCCTATATACCCATCCCCCCCTTTTGTAATGAAATCTTATCCCCCCCCCTTTTTTTTACAGAAAATCCGTTTCGAAGGAAACTCGCTTTCCCACCTACCAGCAAAATTATCAACAAGAAAGAATATGAAGTATTATAGTCACGAGCCAACAATGACAGAATATAACTAGCGTTTTTCATTAATCTTGATCATTTTAAAATCTAATCTAAAATGTGTGTGTTCTGTTGAAAGTTCTTCAGGTCCCCCCCTTTTTTATTTGATCCCCCCCTACATTCCCATCCCCCCTAGTTTTTTCGGCAGATCTTGGTACCCCCCCTACAAAGGCCC
>NW_027103493.1:13288-19026 GCF_902728285.1 Clytia hemisphaerica
ATATATTTGGTTCTTCAAAACCATTTCCCTTTCCCGCAGCAGGCTTTAAAGTTCATGTTGACCCCCGGTTTTATTTGCGCGGTAATCTAGAAAGGCCTTTAGTGCGGTATAAAACAAATGATTTCATTGGTTTAAAAAAGTCAAAACATCAAGCTATATCACGTGATCAGAATCATGATCGGACTAAACGGAAGCCGTGGTCACATGTCATATGATATTTTCGCGCGTTTTAATTCGGCAAAGTTTAGTAAACTCGACCACGTATCAATGTTTTGATTTTTCAAGCGGGGATTTCTGTAGAATGATAAAATATGGCTTGGCTGGAATCGACACCATAACAGCAGTGAAACAAGACCAGTGGATAGAGTGTAGTCGATGTAAAATCTGGTACCACGATGTTTGCATTGGCGCGACTGCCGAAGATATGCAAGATGAACACTACCTTTGTAAAACCTGTGTAAACCTAAACGCTATAGACCTTTTTTCAAAGAGACCACCCTGTTCGCTGTTGAATAATTATGTAGTCCAGCAGAAAAACAATGATAAAACCATGCATAATTATTACAATATGCATGATACAGTAATTATGCATGGCTCTATCATTGATTTTATGGCTGGACTACATAATTATTCAACAGGACGTCCTCTTTGAAAAAAGGTCTATTTAACAATCATAATATATATCTTAACATAAAGCAAAACAAAGAAAACGTAATATCTCTCTATTTTTCTTATGTACAACATAACAAACACTCATTTACAAATTTTTAACTCGACGTTTCTAATTCCGGACAGCCATGTCTAATTCCGGACAACACTTTAAAATAGCTTAAAATGGTCTGCAAAGACAATATTTCAAGTCCTTTGACCTTAGAACTAATAAAAAAACCATTTGAAGGATGATAAATTATAGTAACGACCTGTTAATGAGAAATATTAGGTGTCCGGAATTAGACATGATCGTACGGAATTAGACACGGCAAGTACCTCATGTACTAGGCTCGATTATTTTCACTCGATCATTCGAATTCTTTCGAAAACAGCTTCAATCAATCAGGGATGGATAAAGGTCAACCTGGAAATACAAAAAAATAAGATTTTGTGTGGTATGAGGTAGATATTGTAAAAAATGTTGAAAATCGTCCGGAATTAGGCGAGTGAACGCTAGAGACCTGAAATTTGGAGGGAGAATTCTTTGATGGTGTTAGAATATTATTATATAAAAATATTTGTAAAATGTTTAGTATATTTATCAAAATAACGAAAGATATATATTTTTTTGAAAAAAGAAGACATTGCATTGTTTTATTTTTGTTTTTGAAGAAAAGTAGTTTGGAAAAGGTTGAAATGAGTCAAAAAAGGTGGTAGGATCCATTTTCAAGGGGCCTCTGGAAATGGAGGAACAAAAACTTATGAGGTAAAAATAAGTTTTTCTGAAAGGAGAAACCCCAAATAAAAAAAAAATCCATTTCAGCAGAAATAAAAACTTTTTTTTGGGACATGATCCCATGCAAAAGAAGCAAAAAAGTGAAAAAAACTACATGAAAATGAAAGAACTAAAATTAGCGAATGTGAATTTTGAATTCCTCACCCTTTTTCTGATAAACATTCAAAGTTTCAGCCTTCAAATACATTTTCCTCCGTTTCCAGACACATTTCTTCATCGATAGTTGCAATTTTTTTTTCTACCGTCGGCAAACAATTTTCAAAATGTTGCAAAACGTTCGGCGTTTTACCAATTTGCCGTCTAGCCCGTGTCCACAGTGTTATATGCCACTGGAAAGCTAAGATCACAGGCTTTCATTTAGTAAAAACCAGAACGCTTTAGCATACATAGAAAAAAGTTTGAAGGGTTCAAAGTTCACGGAAGAATGAAACATTTGGTTTGACGTCAACGAAAGTTGCATGACTTCTTGAGTCGCTACCATCAGTCAAATACTCGTTCATCTATTTAAGATTGAAGACAAAAATTTGTAAAGAAAGATAAACCTTGAGCACAAAAAATTCTTTTTTAAACACTTTTTTCCACCGAAAAACAAATAACTTTTACAGACTTACCTTCCCCAAACATTGAAGAAGCCTCTACTAATTAAAGTAAATGAGATAAGATAAGATAAAACCTTTAAAAATCAACCAGAATTTACAACCTTTCGTCCAAAGCAACAGACGTGCTTTTCTCGCCGCCATTTTGTTTTAGAATAAGAATTCTAGAGAATTCCATTCGGTTCCAGTCTCTGCGGTCTTTTTTCATCCAATCAGATTGCGCGATACACTTTCGCTTTCTCTAGTCCAATAAGACTGCGGGATTTGAGTCATGTGACATCTCTATTAAAAAACCCGCGCAAATTAAAATAGAAATACAGGGGGTCACACTACTGGCTACAGGAACTGAAAGCAAGCAATTAAGGCCAATATGTTTGGTTTTTCTGAAGAACAAAAGGTATAGGAAGCTTTACTGAAAGAGGGATAATGCTGGGACAATCTATTTAAAAGATATGGACAAAAAAAGGCACTTTTTTGGGTGATAATTAAGATTTTACTTAGAAACTTTAATTTTCTTACCCCCGTCTCGGCCCCCCCTGATATGAGCAAGGGAACAAGGTTGGCCACCCCTACTGAAAACAAGGAATTAATTCCTGTAACTCGAAGAAAATTGGAAAAAGCTGGTTTTTGACTGTTTCTGATCCTAAAGTGCTATTTTTTGGTAAAAGCTATGCAATTTATGTTTGGATTAGAAAGCTTACCCATTCATTGTCAATACATTTTTTATTTGAAAGTAAGCTCTTCATGGAATAAAAAGATATCTTCAAATCTTGTAGGGTCATTTTTCAAAAATTTTTTGCCAAATTTGATTTTCACATTTCGCCATTTTACCCTACGCAAACGCACGTGGTGAAACAAGGCATGTCCCAAATATATTTTGTGTGACGCGCACCGCTTCCCATTATTCCTTAACTCTTATATATAGCTCAAAAGAATCGAATCAGCGAGAAGGGTCAGCTTTTAACAAAGATTAGTCTCTCTAAGGGTCGGATCCTAATCGAACGCAATCGAACATCAATCGAACATCAATCGAACGCAATCGAATCTGAAAATTGCGGTAATATTCGATTGAGATTCGATCACATTCGACAATCGAATTTCAATCGGTCGATGCGTTCGATTTGGTTCGACTGGTTCGATCGTCGGTTCCGTTCGATTGAGATCGTCTGGACAAGTAATGAACCTCTTACAGTTTAGTCACACTAGGAAATCTGTTGTTGCAAATACATCCTGTCAGTTAGTCACACTAGGAAATCTAGCTTTCAGAAAAAACAACATCAGTCATCTACAGGATGTATTTGAACAACAAGGATGAGAGTTACCTGAATCAAGTTCGCAAGACAATTAATCAAAACTTGAAAGTTTGAAACAAAATAAAACGTGCAGCAGCCAAAATCAACCAACCAAAGTTTGTCATTCAATTCCCGAGACAGGGCTTCAATTTTTAAGGCCTTGTTTACATGCTAAAGTAAAAACAATTCCGCACGTGTAAATGGGTCAATGTTTGAGGTCCGGCAAAATTTCTGGGAAATAGCCTATCCGGCCAGTGCGCGGATTTAGGTGGGTTCCGCCTCCCCCGTAGATCTTTTTCTTGGGAAGTTGATCTTCAAATTAGTTCTCAAGGTTGGCTTGGCTCAAATTTTTTCATCTATGGCTTAACCCTATTCATACTAGGCTTTTAGGGGCGGTTCAGAACTAGGGGGGGGGGCTTTTCCTGTACCACCCCTTAACTTTTGATCTAGTGGGTTTTTTTGGATGAAATTTGGCACACAAGATCCTTGTCACGTAAGGTAACTTTTGACAAAATTTTTTTTTGATGACGTCATTCATCATGCCCAAAGTGAGCAAAAACCGAAATTTTCTATTGTTCTTATAAATAGCTATTGTATTCTAACAAAGGCTTTAGAAAAAAGTTGCCTGAGTTTAAAATGCTTATTTTATCCTAAATATTCAATAAATTACGGTTTAAACGATATATTTGACATTAAAAATAAATTTGTATTGGAAAAGTGTCAATTTTTGTGACACCTTACTGTCAGAAATGTCATCATGCTCAAGGTGTGAAAATATTTAGGTGTCAAATTTTTTTTTATTTTGAAGCAAAATAAAAGTTAGGAATTTACAGAAAATTTCACGGCAAAAGCTCTATTATTTCAGGAGCTATTACCAATAGTTTGACTTCCGAACAGAAAGAGCCCCCCCCCCTAGTACGAATAGGGTTAAATTTTAGGTAATTTCTCATGGTTTTTGAGAATGTTGATTTCATTAAAAAGCGCCGAGTTATTTTTCCATGAATCCCTTTGCGGCGCATTTTTTTGCTTGAGAGTCAGGTATACGATGTAGCGCTTTTGCAGCATTAATCTTTGATATGTATTTTGGCGGGACGCTAGTGTGACTAACTGTCTTATAGCTTTATATGAATAAATCTGGTTAGAAAACCTTCTGTCAGGTTTCATTCTGTACGTTTTTATCCACATGGTGAACCGGTTTCCCCGATTTCCCGATAATTAAAAATTGGAACTTTCCCGTGGGCGAGATTGGGCGTACCGCCATCGCGAAATATTTTTCATGAAAATTTACCGTTTTCTAATGCTAATATAATCTAGATAAGAAACAAATATTAAATTTGATTCTTTTTTTGTTCGTATTTCTAAATTTCACGATAAAAAGACCTATTTACAAATTATTTTCTTTAACGGACGTTGAAGCGACATTGACATATTTCATGATGTCATAATCAATGCTGTGCATATTTTGTCAGCGCCGTGCATATTTTGTCAACATCCTTTTCATTGGATAAATACCACTAAAATATACAAGAGAAGTAAACATAAATTTATCGCCCGCGAGCACAGCTTAGCTAAGCGCACCTCTCTTATTCATTATCTGAGAATTGGAACGGGCAAAGATTACCGCGCGCGCTTATAGCGGGCAAAGGTTATTTGAAGATATTTTCTGTCATAATCCAAGGTAGAACAAACTGAACATAGAAAGGGGGTATTTTTTAGTGCTCTATACGATGATCAGTATTTTTTTGAATTCTATGTTTAGATTTTTTACCCAGCCCCGTTGCTATGTACGCGCGCCCTGTTGCTAAGACCTTTGCTTGAAATCGAAAGTGAAACCAAAATAATTTAGCGCACACTGCCGTTCGCGTAATATCGATAAAGTGAAAGGAGGTCCTGACTGAAATCCGACAGCCCTGCCTAAGCTAAATACGACCCCCCCCAAATAGCTAATATGAAAAAAATTCTATGTTTACAAATATTCCCTCTCCAAGCTGAACAATAAACTATTGCAAGGGACTCTCGAAACAAAACATCTAACAAGATGACTATAAATGTCAAGACCTTTTTATTTGTTAAGCGTCAAAAAACCACAAAAATTAGCCTTATTACTGCTGACGAAACCAAATCAAAATGAAAGATAATGACCTTCATAACACCTTTTTCTAAACATAAGCAGAATTCAACCAAATTTTGTCATGTACCGTGAGTGGTCCTGAAAAATCATAATCATAAAAAATCATGTTTTGTATAAGAAGCAATTATCATTATTTGGTTCAATTGGTTCAATGTATCAAATCTCTTAGTTTAGTTGACACTTTGGTATCTTTGTTGCGTCACAGCGAAAGTTTTGTTTTTATTTTAGTTTGTATCTTTGAACGACCCTATCGGATTTAGATAGGGCTGGCG
>NW_027103494.1:0-14893 GCF_902728285.1 Clytia hemisphaerica
CTGCGAGAAACATTGTGACCATCATATGGTTTATTCTTTTGATCTGTGTTTGCTGGCCTTTGGGATTTGTATGTGCCATTTTGTACGTCTTGATGCAACCTTTCTTCCCTTGTTGTTCTGGGTGCAATGGAGTAAGAGACTTGTTATTAAAAGGAACTCAACTACCTCAAACTGCATCTGTTAATATGATGAATGGAAAATCTGGCTGTTAGATTTTACGGTTGTTTTTACTATCATGAATTCAAATACTTTCAGTGGGTGATTTTACGTATGTTGTATCAGCAAAAATAATTGCTGATTTGGTTTGCATTTTGTTGATGTTTTTGTCCCTCAGATCGTTTTATGTACAAATTGAGAACAAACAAGACGATTGGATATAAGTGTCTCGGTGTTTGTATTAGTTACCTTTTCAGGCAATGTATGTCAGGGAGTTAACAGTAGCTGTAAGCAAATAGTAATATCCACCACTAGCTTCACCACTAAAGCAATTTATTTTTATATACAGTATACTGTAGTATTTTCTGGGAGAGCTCAATAATCTTTTATACGTAGCATTAGATATCTTATTTAATTTTACTCAACATTTTTATTTTTTTAAACTTTAGGCAATTTGTACTAATTTTTGTTTCTTTAGTCAGATAATCACAACAAAATGTATATAATAGGAAGTCAACATATTGACATTGAATTAGGAAAAAAGAAGAGATAAAAAAAGACCATTTATAATCATTTACATCTACCTACTACACGCTTTTTTTATAAGAATGGTGATTTTCCATTCCATCATGGATATTTTGAATAAAAATACAAAATCTTCCCTGTAAAAATAAATCAAGAAAACCCTAGCAAAAACAAGCTCACTGTATATTGGACCTACCTAATGATCAATGATAAATATAGAATGGAAATAGAAAAAAAAGTAAAATAAGAAACGTATAGGACTGAAAAAAATGAACAAATGGTCATCAAAATTCGACAAAAATACAAGAAATACGTACTCTCGGGTACCTAATAGCCGGGGGGGCCCGCTAATTAATTTTTCGAAAATTTTCCACCCAGGACATTCTTATTCCAACCCCCCCGCTTATTGATTTTTGGGAAAATCTTTTTTGAAAGTTCCCTCTTTTGCCCTAATTCTGCTGTATCAGCCTCCTTTTCGAATATTTTCCACCCAGGACATTTTTATTCCAACCCCCCCGCTTATTAAATTTTGAGATTTTTTCCAACCCCCCTGCTTATTCCAAACCCCCCGGCTATTAGATACCCGAGAGTAGTTTATTAGCAATTCTATAGACTTAGTTTTCATTATTTTCAGGCAAAATCCAAACAAAGATTTATAATATTTTGAGTTGCAATGATCTATTGTTTCAAGTGGATTAATTTTCGCGTTTCTCGCGAATTTTAACCATTTTCGCGAAAATTAATCCACGCGAAATATTTTTGGAATTTTACAATCGCGAAAACAAAAGAAAAATCTAATTTTTGTACTTTATAAAGTATTGTTACGTTTGAATCTTGAATCTTGAATCTTATAATCGTCCTCTTTGTTGACACTGTTACATCAACAAGCACCTTCTTCCGCTAAATCACGTATAAGGTGCAAGACATTTGTTTCTTTTTTTTTTCCTTTTGATTTGTTTACAAATTTTGTCACCTAGTCATACGGCCAACATCAGTGTCCAAAATTTCATGAAAAGATATATATAAAGTACAGCTCGAGAGATTCAAGAAAACCTGTTGTTCCGGCGATATTAAGAAAGTTCCGGCTTCAAAAGCCAGTTTCATTGACAATTGAAGCATGCTTGATGGTGGGTATTGTTTTTAATGATATTTTTGTGTGTGTAAAAAGGGTGATTTCCGGCATATTTCCGACATTTTCGGCCGGAAAAATTTTGTCTTCAAAATCGGACTCGGTCATGTTTTGGGCATTGCTAACACCTTAGCCACTAGAATATTATTTAATTGACATTGCAAATACGCATCTTTATTTGTGCAAAAAATCAAAAAAGCTAATTAATGAGAAAATCTCGAGAAAATGCGAAAACAGGTTTTTCCGGCATATTTCCGGAATTTTTTAGACAATCGGGCTTTTCGTCACATTTTGAGCATTACCATCTTGCATCATTGCGCAAAAAATCAGAGAAATCGAACAAGCCAATCCTAAGAAAAGGTTGCATCAGACGGGCGGACGGTAGGACACATATTAATGTTAAAGGAACGAGTTATATGACGCGCCTGAGCAGACAAAGTTACTATCTTTCAAAAATACATACTATCTTTTCAAAATAAATACTATCTTTCAAAAATATATACTATTTTTCAAATATACATTCTAACTTTCTAAAATAGTATGTATTTTACAAAGTTATAATATATACACGTTTTTTTTTAAGAAACTAGTTTTACCAAGCAGCCTCAATGTTTCTTAAGAAATCGGCCTTTTGAGCCTTAAATGTTTCTAAACATAATCAGCCTCATGGAAGGCTGGATTGGAAGGTTCTTAAGAAAAACCGAATTAAAAAATGTTATTTTCTCATTCTCAGCCTCAGCATGTTTCTTAGATGTTTCTTAGTTTTTAGGCATTCTGAGCCTCATGTTTCTTAAAAGTGTGTTTCTTAAAAAAAAAACGTGTATTTGAAAAATAGCATATATTTTTGAAAGATAGAATGTATTTTGAAAAGATAGTATGACTAACTTTTTAAAATACATACTTATCTTATTTTTAGGTAGTATATATTTTTGAAAGTTAGTATGACGATCATATTTCACAATGTGCGCAAAACCATGCATGCAAAACCTATTAAAATAATGATCGTAATGACAATGATTCCGATTTCCTAAAGAGTAGCGTTCTAGCCAATAAAAAATGGTATATTAAGATTAAGGTGAGAAAAGGCTTGGTAGCCATATCATTATTCGGTCGCTTTCTTGGACAAATTTGGCAAAAAAGGTCTAAGTTTAAAGTGCGATTATACCATGCACTTATCGTCCTCATAGCCATTTATACTTAGAAACATTCAAATCTGAAGTGAAACACAGCTATTGCTGTTAGTCTATGAAATGAGATGCTTCAGGTATATTCTTGGTTTTCATTAATTGGCTTGATCAACAATAAGGCAATCGTCAGAAAAGATGTTTGATTTGCCAATATCAGTTTTGAGAAGTCCCAAAATGCCTGGTGCATTGTCAGGAATACCCCGTAAAGGCAAAGACCCGGAGAGTACTAGGTTTACGGGAGGGGGCCGTCCACATAGTACGTATGCACTAAAATGTCGAAAATCGAGTACCCGCTCCCCCCTGTACGCAAGCGTAAAAAAATGGATCCCTGGTAAGTACGTACTTTTTCATTCACCTCCCCCCCCCCCTCCCCCCCCCCTCGGTTAAATTAAAGAAAATTTCGAATCATTCGGTTCGGACCTTTATTTCATACATGAAACTCAATGTTTATTAAGAAACTTTTTCTTTTCTTTGATGCGTATAAGAAGTGCAAAAATCGACAAAAAAAACAAGCAAAAAAGGGCTATGAAATTTTTTTCTCTGCGTACGTACATTTTCCTCTGACCCCTTCCCTCCCCCTGTACGCAAGCATACGCTTTTGAGAAGCCCCCCTCCCCCCTTAGTGCATACGTACTATGTGGACGGCCCCGAGGGCAAAAGACCAAACACAGGCTCTCCTAAGAAACAGCTTGAACGTGCTTCATAGTACCACCACAAACGGCAAACCTTAATAATGAGCAGCAAGGAACACTTTTGAACCTAAGCATCAAAGCAAGAAAAGTAAGCCAGTTAACCGAAACCTAGAAGCGAACCGTATAGTGTGGTCGCCTGGTATTATTTGCAGGAAAATCCCAATGGGGATAGAAGTTATATTGTTAAAAGCAAAAAATAAAAACAGTGGGTTGAAGTGCAATTTTTACATTGAATTTTCAAAATGAATGTCAATTTCCCAGTGGGGCTGAAATTGTAGAGTGTTTTTCCCACCGAAAAATTTTGGCCAAATTTTCTATAGGGATGGGAGTCCCGCTGGGTTTGTACATCTTGTGGCTTTTCCAGGAAAAAATTGAATATGGGGGTGGGGGGTGGATGATATAACATCTTTTGGAAATTTATCCCCGGACATTGTGACTTTTTGACCCCCCAGACAGTAGGTCTAACCCCCGGGACAAGCATCAGTTGACCCCATGGACAATCAAAATTACCCCCAAACGAGCAAGCTTACCCCCCAGACAAGGCACTCAGGTAACTTAATGCATGTCCCAAAACTGCATTAATTTTTCCGCCCCAGTTCCAGTCCCTAAACCATAACAAACTATACATTTTTTGAAGCGTATTTGGATGTGGAATACCGTATTCGGTGTAACTTAAATTCTTTCTCAGCAGAATTTGAGTTTTTTTATAAAAACGTGATTATGAGGTCATTATTTATGACGTCATAATTTTAAAAAGTTGAATATCTCAAGAACTAATACTCAAAGCTTTAAAAAATTTGGACCAATGATAGAACTCATCAAGAGGAGGAGAATTGTTTTTAAAAAATTAGAAAATTTGCTGATGTCAGCATTTTATTGCAAAAATTCGAATTCTTGCAATTTCTGCTGACGTCATCAATTTTGGGAAATAATTTCAAAAGTCTTTGAAATATCTCAATGTCCTTTATCACTGGTCCAAATTTCATAAATTTTTGATTTATATTTCTAGAGATATTCAACTTTTTGTATTTATGACGTCATCAATCCTGACGTCATAATCAGGTTTTCTTAAGATATCTCTAATTATACTGAGAAAGAATTTAAGTTACACTGAATACGGTATTCTACATCCAAATACGCTTCCAAAAATGTATAGTTTGTTATGGTTTAGGGACTGGAACTGGGGCGGAAAAATTAATGCAATTCTGGGACATGCATTAAGTTACCCGAGCAAATTTTGTAGACATTTTCTGGAAGAGCCCATTACCAGGTTCATTATGGTGTCACTAACAAGTTGAGTTGTGTTCATCGTTGAGAAAGATTGTATCGATCACAAAATCGCTGAAATCGATACATAAATCCAGAAGGGCTTGTATGTCTCTCATATCAATAATTTCTATCAAATGTAAGGGCACGATCAAACCATTATAACCATTGATATAAGATGACAACTAATCAAAAGATAAGATATTCGACTGAAGATTGTTTAGCTGAAAGAGAAGACAATCTTGAGACATCTTTTGATCACCGCCAATGTCGCCGCCGTTATTCAAAGAAAGGACGATCAGAAAACCAGATAAACCTGTACTCTCGGGTAAGTTATGGCATGTCTCAAAAACCTGAAAATTACCATAATTTTTGAAGGCCATTAGCCGGCAGAAAATGGGGAAACCAATGATTTGCTACGAACGGTACCATGATGAAGTCTCGCTGTAGGGGTGTTACCTAATTGTTTACGCCCTTATTTTTGCGAAAAACCGCAAAAACCAAAAAGTGCTGACGTCAGCAAAACTTGTTTTTTTAATATCTCCAGTTTGGCTAATGGTACAAACATGAAATTTGGACCAACGTTGAATATCATTAAAAGGATCATTTTGCGAAAAGAAACTTTTTGAAATTTTGCTTTCGTCAGCAGAAATCAACAAAATACGAAATTTTGCAATAAAGTGCTGATGTCAGCAAAATTTCAAATTTATTTTTTTGAAAAATGATCCTTTTAATGATATGCAACTTCAGTCCAAATTTCATGCTTCTATCTTTAGCCAAACTGGAGTTATTTAAAAAACAAGTTTTGCTGACGTCAGCATTTTTTAGTTTTTGCGGTTTTTCGCGAAAATAAGGGCGTAAACAATTAGGTAACACCCCTACAGCGAAACTTTATCATGGTACCCTTCGTAGCAAATCATTGGTTTCCCCATTTTCTGCCGGCTAATGGCCTTCAAAAATTATGGTAATTTTCAGGTTTTTGAGACATGCCATAACTTACCTGAGCTCGGGAAAGCCTTTACACCAGACAATACTTCACTCCAGTATCATTGGACATAAGGATAAAAAAAGCAAGCAACTTCAATTATCGATGGTGGTGCCCGTCTTTATCGCGTGAGTTGAAAAATAGAAATAAAGTAAAGAATCATTATATTGTCGTATGTGATGTTTGCGACAACGAAAGCACCTAGCCACATCTTCGGTGGAATGCTCCGTAACCCAACGCAAGCTTGTTCAAATCGTTCCAGAAACGAAGGATGCACTTTGGGAAGCTTGGAAAAGGGACCTTTAAGGGCCGCACGTATGGTAGGTCGTTAACTTTGAGTCCCCCCCGGGTATGTAATCAAAAAGGCAAATATTGCACTTTTACCCCCTGGAAACGATAAAATTTGCAAATGATGACGTCTCAATCAATTTTTTTTGATAGTTCTGATCAAATTCAATCTTTACAACACTTCTATGAAGTTCTTGAACATTTCTGAACTTTTCAATTAGGTTTTGTAGCCAGAATAGGTAAAAAATACGTAAAAAAAGTGCCAATAAAAATGACATAACTTATGATAAAGTTCAACATTTTCTATGTTTTTGTGAGTCTTTGAATATTTTAAAGCGTGTAATATATTAGAGATGGTCAAAGCAGGCCAAAAATGGGTAATTTTTACTCATCTTTTCGAAAGTTTTTTTAATAATTCCAAAATTGTTTTACTACTTCTTGTTATGGACATGAAAGGCTTCTCCACAATAATTTCTTACCCTTAGAGCCCCCTTCTCCAGAACCAAGCCCTGAAGGGGCAAGACCCAAAACTCCTGGGTAAGAAATGAAGCCACTTATTTTCCATCCAAAACGTGTGACCCCAGTGGTTTTCACACCAGCGCCATATATTACATCCCCTTCTCACAGACCCAGTGGACATTGACCCAGTGGGAACCCCTTCCACTGGAAAATTGGCAAAAATATCGTCCGAAGTGGAAAATTATTTTGAAAATTTTCAAAAATGTAATTATTCTCCCAAAAGAAACTTATCAAATAAACAAATAAAAAATATTGGGCTATTTTTCCATCCCCAGGAATTGTCTGACTTGAAGTCCCTAGCCACAAAAAAATTGGGAATATCAATCCCCATCGAGTTTAATTCATTTTCAACCTTACTGACTGCTACCTTCTTGCTTGAGAAAGGTTAAAGATTCGTCTCTGGCCCCTTCGGGGCTTTAAACTCAATGTTCAAGACCCTCTGGAGTCCGAGC
Source organism: Clytia hemisphaerica (assembly GCF_902728285.1). NCBI lineage: Eukaryota > Metazoa > Cnidaria > Hydrozoa > Leptothecata > Clytiidae > Clytia > Clytia hemisphaerica. The sequence continues at coordinate 7,200 of NW_027103494.1, forward strand.
CCCCTTAAAACGCTATTTACCTCTTCATTCCATAAACTAAAGATGTTGAGGAGCACGAAATCGCCTGTTTTCGGCTGTCCCGGCGATTTTTAAGGGATTCCGACTTGAAAGCACGATGCTACGTTTTGAGCATTACCTAGACTGGAGTCGTTTATAATGCGTGTAATACTAATAATACCAATACTACTAATAATAATACGGGATTTAGTTTGTATAAAATTGTTCCATTCATTACTTTTTGCTTTATTTCTACTATGTATAAATTAGTCGTCTAGCTTGCTAAACTAAGCATTACCATGAAATACTTTTTTTCTGTGAAGGAATAGCAACATGCTGAATAGACCTACCTGATAATGGTAGTCCGAAACGTGCTGAATGATGATAAAAATCGTTCAAATGAAAATAATAACAGCGTAGCACAGAGACGCGTAAGCTTGAAAACATGATGAAACTTGTTTCACGCTGGCTTTCCAATGTTTTAGAGGTAAGGAGCCCCCATATACTCTCGGGTACCTAATAGCCAGGGGGGGTTGGAATAAGCGGGGGGGTTGGAAAAAATCTCAAAACTTAATAAGCGGGGGGGTTGGAATAAAAATGTCCTGGGTGGAAAATTTATATGAAAAGGAGGCTTAATACAGCTGATAAAGGATAAAAGCAAGTCCGAGAAAATTCATCAAGCCAAGATATTCAAAGCAAAAGATGAAAATTTTGATTTAAAAACAGCTATATTTCGTATAGTATCATATACATCATTCAGGCAAATGATTTCTGTAAAAGAAAACAATTAAATGACTAATTAAAATGCAGTAAAACTAAGAAAATAGATACAAATCTCTAGAGTCTTTAAGGCCACTATTCAAAATAGGAGAATGCCTTTTGATATAAATTGCTTCTTTTTTTTTTTTTGAGAAGCCTGGTCGTTCGAGCTTACCGAATTTGCTCCAAAAAAAAATTCAAGCAAGAGTTACTCTATATTCGTCGCCTTGCCTCTTGGAACGCCTTCCCTCGTGTTGTTTACAATAGAATCATTGATTTAACACTCACAAATATCCAAAGGAATGAACAACCTAACCAAACCCAAACAAAAGATGAGCTTGATAATGTTTTTACAGTTTGGCTGAAAGTTCCTTACTTGGGAAATACTGGTCAGAATTTAGTTAAGTCTTTAGTTTAGAGAGAAAGATTCGCAGAAATTTGAAAAGGGATAAAAAACTCGTCTTCAAATCCTTCTATTCGACAACAAAAGTAAATCTATTTACAAATACTAAAGATAAAACAGGGTTTCTTTCAAAATCCAATGTTGAGTATCGTTTTCGTTGTCCTGGTTGTTCCGCAGAATACATCGGCAAAACTGACCGAACCTACACGAACGTTGTCTCGAGCACTCGTACCGAAAAGATAGTGCTATTTGTAGTCATCTTTTGTCCTGTTCGAACTTTAACGACATCAACAAAATGCTCTTGTTTGAACAAAAACCATTAAACAAAAAAGAACAAAAGGAATATTTTTTGAACACAATAGAAAATAACACTTTTATTATTGATAGGTCTGATAGAATATTCTTTTAATAAAAGAAGCAATTTATATCAAAAGGCATTCTCCTATTTTGAATAGTGGCCTTAAAGCCTCTAGAGATTTGTATCTATTTTCTTAGTTTTACTGCATTTTAATTAGTCATTTAATTGTTTTAGATTTTGAAATCGTTTTTAAGCTCAACTTTCTTTTACAGAAATCATTTGCCTGAATGATGTATATGATACTATACGAAATATAGCTGTTTTTAAATCAAAATTTTCATTTTTTGCTTTGAATATCTTGGCTTGATGAATTTTCTCGGACTTTCTTTTATCCTTTATTGGTCTAAATTATCAGTTAGTTATGGATTTTGGAAGACTCTCCGAAATACAGCTGAAGTAGGACAAAAGAGGGAACTTTCAAAAACATTTTCCCAAAAATTAATAAGCGGGGGGGGGGGGGGGAATAAGAATGTCCTGCGTGGAAAATTAATTGGCGGGGGGCGGCTATTAGGTACCCGAGAGTCAACCTCGTCCCCGTGTATGTATCCCAGGATCTATTTACGTTACTGATTGACGCCAGAGAATACCCTAATGTTGGCTGATGCGAGTTCCCCCTCCTTCTCAAAACAATACGTCATAAAAAAATCTGACGTTACAAAGTTACACTGCAGTGCAATGTAGCTAGCTAACTACTAGCTGATAAGACAGATTCTCACGCGTCTCAAACCAAAAATTGGATCAGAACAAAAATTTCGTTTGCTTTAACGAGATCCGTCGTAACATGTATTCGCGGCACACGAACACTAAAACCAAACCTTAGGTTTGATGAGATTGACTTATTAAATAATAATATTTTGAAATGTTAGCTTTTCATAGATTTTAGTACTTAATTTTTTCACCGTATTGACCATTGCTTTTGTTTATGCTTTTGAGTTTGGCATGACCCGCTAGGTTGTGCTATTTCGACAGTTTTTCGATTCAGTTTTCAGTTTTGTTTGTGTCGTGATTTCAATTTTTTTTTCTTTATTTAACTTTGAATTTCCTAGCTCTACGTATTTTAAGCAATTTATATATTGTAACGTTTTAATTTAATATTTAATTACTTTTATACAATATCGTGGTTTCATCTCCACAATCTAGTGCAATGACTTCAAAATCCAGGAACAAATGAAATCTGACGTTTCGTTTTTGAATTACGTAATCTTACGCGTTCGAAACCAGCCAATGCCAGGGTATTATCTAGCGCTATTAGCAGTAAGTATAAAAAAAGCTGATAATACGCAGGGAACGAGAGGTTGGCCGAGAGTAAATAGATTTTTTTTGTAAATCAAACCATGCTAAGTATTGGGCATAAATAACATTCTCTCCTGTAAAGAAAATAAACTCAACAAAGTCAAATGAAAAAATTTTGACAAAAGCGCGAAATTTGGCCCACATTTGAAAATCAAGAAGTCACATTTTGAGGATTATCACTTCGCATCATTGAGTAAGTAAAAAAAATAAGCTGGTAACAGACGGGCAGATTTGAAACTGCACATCCTTTGGAAAGAAGCGCTTATTTTATTTGAATGAAATTTTGACCGTGTAAAAACAATGGAAACACTGTCTAAAAGTCCTACATTTGGGCTATTCCATGGCGTTCTAAATTCAAGGCCTAGCAAGCGTGCTTTGACGTCAAAATCCTGTGGACCTAATTAATGATGTCATTGCAGTGTTGACGTCAAAAGAAAGAAAAAAATCTAACGTTCACACCCATTTTTGACGTCGTGCAAGAAAAACAACACCGAAAAAATGGGTAGAAAATGCATTGTGCATGGCTGCAAATCTAATTATAACAATAGTAAAGCGTCGCAAAATGATAATATACGAATCAGGAATGAAGAAAAATTAGCCGATTTTCGTAAAATTCCAATGTATGGTTTCCCAAGCAAGAAGAAAAGACTCTATGAAAGGCAGCGCTGGATCAAATCCATTCCGTACCTTACCGAAGAGATCGTCAATAATAACAATACACCAGCGGTTTGCCGTAAACATTGGCCAGAAAACCATGGGCTATTCACGTAAAATATTAGACTAGAGTCTACTTCTGGCTGAACTTTGCTTTCTGATGATTTTGATGACGCTGAGTCCAGTGAAGTAGACTAGAGGATTTCGCCATCTTGAATTTTTTTAATTTTCGTTTTCAAAAATCATTTTCAAAACAACAAAACAATAAAATATATTCTAAAACCCCATCAAATTTTATGAAACTATAATAAAATGTCATGGTTTTATGTTTGTTTTTCTCTAAAAAGGGACTGGATCTAGTGGCATGTATTTGCTACCACCTCAAGCAAAGCCAAAATATGAAGCCTGCCAAATTACGCCGGGCCACTTATCAGCACCATCCAGTCTATCAAAGCTATAAGTGGCCCCTGGGCTAGTAAAATATCGACTCTTTCTATTACAAGTTTTGCAGGATGTTTTTTCAGAATATTTACACCCTTTTTAGAAAAAAAGAATTGAAACACAAAATTAGAGGCTTGTTTTAGAGCTAAAAGAATTAGTCCAACTCGGGGTAAAGGGTCTCTCAGAGGAGCCAAATTTTCTTTTCCGACTAAATTTTAACTGACTTAATAAAGCTCGAAGAATAAAAAAAGTTTGAGTTATTAAGATATAAGGTTTAACTGATATACTGAGATCGGATTAAATTCCTCAGAAAACTTTCGTACTTTCTCGATCATAGTTCTAACTTCGCTTAAATTCAAAGTTGATGGGCCGAATACAGACATATACTGGTTGATATTTCAAATTACTAACTTTTTTGGAAAATCGACTTCCCAGCATTGTATCTACGGGGAGTACTTTTTTCCTGTGACACCGGTCAACTTAACTCCATATTCAAACACAAAAACTGTCGTTTATCCACCTGGACCTCCCCTAATGGTCAAGTTAAAAACCAAATCGACTATGTACTTGTTAAGAAGGATCAACTGAACTTAATCAAAAATTGCAGAGTTTTCAATTCAGCTGACATTGGTTCAGACCACTCACTTTTACTGTGCAAAATCCTGCTAAAAGAAATACCAAAAATCAAAAGGAACACAAAGAAAAGTTTCAAATTTGATATTGATAAATTATCAAACGAGTTAATCAGAAACGACTTCCATATTGGAGGGAGATTTCAGCCATTAATGGAAACCAATCCTGATGTTGATCAACTCTACGAATCATTCACAAATATAACAAATGAAATTACAAGTGAAATTGTTGGACGTAAACAATCCCGTGCTGTTGAAAACATGCCCCCCGAGCTTACTGCTCTGTGTGAACGGAGAAGAAAAGCCAGACTTGATTTCTTTAAGGAACCCAACTCAAATGCTGTAAAACAAACCTATTCTGGCCTAAATAAGGAAGTCAAAGCAGCGCGGTCAAAAAGTTAAAAGCTGATAACCTCTCAACGCCAAAATTAACAAACTTGAGGATGATTTCAGAAGGAACGACAGTCACAACCTCTTCAAAACTGTTAGGGAACTAGAAGGACTACAAAAAAAATCACTTAACAAGTCAAAGACGCAAACGGAGCTAAACAGACCGATCCCGATACTGTTCTGAAACTATGGAAAGAACACTTTCAATGTCATTTAAATGGAATCTCGTTTATTTGCCAGCACCCCAGTTAACTGGCTTTAATGAGACTAGATATAATATTAATCAATAGAATAAAACTCCAAATTGACAAAAAGGTTCTAACTGTATGAAAAATTGAAATATACCACTAACATGCCTCAACCTTGCATGTTAGCGTTTAAAAATACTGTGGTAAAGTCATCAGTGACTTTTGTGTCCTCTCTATGTGACCTACTTCACCGAATGCAAAGTAGGGATGCTCTTAGTATTGAGAAGGATAACTTGCATTTAATTACGTTCATCACGTCACTATACTTCTCCTCATTCTTCTTTGAGATCTTGTCCACCATATGTTTTATGAAATATTGAGCATTCTTTCCCCATCACTCCTGTAACAGAAAAAACCAATGGAGTGAAGGTTCCATGCTCAATGTTCATGATTCGATTGTTATAATGTCTCTTTTTCTCTCTCTCATGCTTTTCAAGACATTTCCTTGTGTTTGTTTCAACTTGGGATTTGCTGTTTGTGTTTGTAACCCTGATGTCGAAGAAGGCATTTTGTCCTGATCTCCAAACTCCTCTTGCTCTTATGTCTGGTCTAGCATTTTCACCTGCTAGTCCATCAATTAGTTCTCCTTCAACCGGCTGGAGGGCTGGTTCGGTTTCGACATCTCTATGGGCCTCTGCAATTAAATCTTCTTCAAAATCACGGATTGTATTATGTGAAAGCCTCCTTTCTTGCAGTTTAATGCATGGTTGACATCGAACTTTTGGCCACATGGACAGTGTGATGGCAAACCACGGAGATCTTTACCGTATCGCAGTAAAAGAGCATCTCTGAACTCCCCTTTGTTCAGTGCGAAACCATGTCGATAGGGGAAGTACTGACAGCCATGATGATACTCCAGGCAGGCGCGTATCTTCCACCGCTTTTTTCATTTGAGGTGAAAGGTTCTCATCAATGTGCTGAACTTTTTCGTTCAAGTCCTTTTCTTTCAGTCGCTGTTTTTCATTTTTAATATCTTTCACTAGTTGAATATCAGGAAGTGTATCGAGTTAGTCTACGATGATTGATTTTAAAGGGGATGATATCGACATTGAGTTCTCAAATTGAGTGTCACAAGTCTCCGATAGAATGGGTATCCCGATTCCTCCTTTCTTTATGGGGAGCGAGAAGAGCTGCCTTTCTTGATCGGTAACGATTGAGTTAAGTAAATTTGGAATGAATTTTTGAGTGATAATGTTGTCCAAAGGCTCAATAAACATTCTCATGTCTGGAATAGTTCTCATAAAGTATGTATACTTATGTATTTTACCGTGACAGAAAGCTGAGTAAGCAGCATGTGGTTGTGTTTTTGCATATTCACTTAATCTCTCCATCTCATCACACCAGATCTTGACTTTTTCCTTTGCACACTGTTCTCTGAAATTGTCACTCCTATACTGCTAGAGCCTTTTTCCTTCCGCAGTAAACTTTATTGCCGAGTCCTGGAAAATTAGCTTAGCATTCTCGAGCTGTTCACTGTCCTTTACAATCATCCAGCTTTTGCTTTCATTAACGTAATATCCATACTTTTTCCCTTCGGTAATCATCTTCTCCCACCAAAATTTTAGTTCTATAAATTTTCCTGCACCGGTAATATCATCAGCCAGTGCAACGTTCTTTACACTTGGTATAGTTCTTTTCAAGTTTTCAATCATGGGTGCTATTCCGATTGCATAAAAAGACATTGCAAGGTTGTCTCCTTGGGTTGTCCCTTCAACTGACATAATGTCTTTGCTGCCGTATATGATCACCCTAACTGGTATGCGTTAGGTATTAGTTAGAATATATGAGAACTGTGGGCATAAAATGCGTACATTGTGTAAAGCTGCACTTCGATTGAGAGAATTAAACGCGTTGCTAGCATCTACAAGAATTATAGCATCGGTTTCATCATTTTCAAAAATCTCTCTCATTGTGTGGATAGCTCGTGTGATGGCTTTAAAAACCATTCCTTCATCTATTTCGTCGAAATACGTTGGTAGCACTTTGTTTATGGGTCCTTGGTATAAGGTTTCGGGTGGTATCTTTTGGGCATCCGGGTGCTTTGCTTTCAGATCTCGAATGACTTGATCGTTCATTTCGTGCACTTCTATTTCCTCCTGTGACAGCATTTTTAGGGCTGCGTTCACTTTTCCTTGAAGCATTAGGTTTGAGAAAACTTTCGCTTTGTCTTCATTGTGTGTCTGTTTAGATGCCAGTAATCTCTTTTGGATTTCTTGCCCTTCACGTAACAGGTCTTCAAAATTTCCTGTTTTCCATAATTTGAGTCTCTTTTCCAATCTGTTGGAGTGATCCTTTGATTTACTATTTTAATCAAATCCCTTAAGAGTAATTAAAAATTTAATTGCAAAAATGACGTTATGAACTTTAAAAATACGTTAATAATATGTTGCATCACCTTTTTAAATCTTTTTGTTTCGAAGTTTTTTCAAACTGTCCGCAAAGAATTGAACTTTATTAAATTTTTCGGAAAAATTTTTCTAAATTAATGCATCAAAAATTATGGCTGTTTTTCTATGGAA